>NW_022900919.1:38625922-38678963 GCF_012274545.1 Fukomys damarensis
AAACAAAAAAAAAAAAAAAAAAAAAAAAGTCAATACTTAACTTAGGGCCTTAGGTCCTATCATCACTCATTAACTTACTAATCATTTAGTCCATTGCCAGAAATGTAGTGTCCAGAACAACAGAAGTAGTCAGTGCACAGCTGTGTTTTTTCTACTCACGTAGTTTTAATTCCATTCCCATTCACACTACATGCATTTGGGGCAAGCAATCATATTGCAAAGATACCTGAAAATCAAGAATACTTGCAGAATGTGAATAGTCTTAGGGTTGATGTGTGAAGAACTTTACTCTCCTACATGTTATTAAGTAGCCTAAGGGTAAATTTATACAATGTTGTCATAAGTACTAAACAAAGCTAATATTACAGAGCAATAGTGCTTTAATATGGATTTTCACATCCACAAGAGAAGGGACTATATGTCCTTTTTGCTGTATTACCAGTTCTTTGCTTAGGAAATTGTAATTTTTCAATAAATATATGTTAAATTAATTGATGAACATTAATCAGATATTATACAGGCTTTTAAAAGAACAACTCATATGCTCAGAATCAAATATAGCAATACTGAAATGTATTGAGTAAAATTAAAATTACAATATTTAATGACAAATTTTAAGAAAGTATGTTTTATACATGAGTATTTTAAAACTATAAGTCACTACTGGGAAATTATGTTTGATTTTTAATACATATAAAAAGAAAATGTTATAATATTAAGAATGATTTTGTAAAGTGTAGAGTTTATCATTTTAACTTTCTTTGATTTCAGATTTTTAGTAAATGACTATCAAATTGAGATTTATCACTTATTGAAATTTAACAGCTACATTTTATAGTTGTTTGGAGTACATTGGATTACATGGTCAGATGTTATTCACGTACGTTCTATGAACAAGTCCTATGCCTCACTCTTCGAATAAAGGATTCTGTGGTCACATATGATGGTTGAAGGTATGTGCTGTGTTTCAAATTTTTAATAGTTGATTCTTAAAAATATTTAGTAATACTACTTTAGTTTTTCTGAGAAAATTAATTTTTATTTGTGTTATGAGCAATGTCCTACTGAGATTTTATAACTCATGATGGTTTGAGAAAAACAAAACACAGTGTGAACTAAATCTAGGAAAAAAGTTAAGATGAGTTAGAACAACTAAGCCTTGGGAAGAGCATGGGTGCTGTTGGGACCCTGAAACCTTGGTTTGAAATCCATAAGAATTTATTCAGATCATGTCTGCCTTTGTCCCTGTGGAATGCTGGCTTTATGCTTTCTTACTTTATAGCTGCATCTACTTTTGGTGAGGCATATGGGAGGGGTTCCATCATAGTACCTTCAGCTCCCCCCCTCATAAATCCTGGATCTGCTGCCAAGGAAAATTCACTGTTGTACCAGTTCAGCTTATGATTATCAGAGAACAGAAAAAGAATTGGATCACTTACGCATCCCTGGCCAATCATATGTGGTCAGGAAGAAAAGATATTCTATAAATATGGGGCCACTGTGAGTACTAACTGTTGTGATGTAGTGAAAAGGGAAGAGAAGCAATATTGCTGTGTTCAGAGTAGAAAAGCTTTACAGGAACGAAATAATAGATGTCCCTGGATGAAACAATATAATTTTTTAGAATATATGTATCCTATACAATGTTTTGGACATACCCTTAAAAATTAACTTATCTGTAATTCAAATTTAACTTGGTACCCTATTTTTTATATGAAAGACTTGAATATCTATGGATTTTCTTATCTATGGTGTCCTAGAATCAATTCCCAGTGGACACTAAGGGGCAAATGCATCGAACTTTTTTATCTTTCTCATACAATACCTTATGGGTAGAGAATCACATGGCCTGGGATTGAGTTGCTTGTTCGAAAACTGACTTCAGTCTCACTGTGAGTGGAGTCTTATTTGTTTGGTCAACCCCCAGTGAGTGATCCAGAAGCATACTGTCAGTTGGAGACCAAAGAATGTTTGATGGAAATTTAACATGTTATTCCAAAGCTAATGTATTCATTCTTGAAAATTTAACTTCCTTGTTGCTTTGTTCTTGGAAATGCCTAGTTTAATTACTTAAACTTAAAATTGAATCTTTTGGTTTCATAAGACCCACGTGTTATTAAGCTATTTTAAGTCTTAAAACAGATATTTATTATAAACAGTTTGTGTATGTGTACAAATAATGTAGTAAAGAACTAGTGCTCTAACGGATTTAGAAAAATTATGACTGATCCAAGGTCAGTAAACCAGTAGGAGAGCTGGAGATAATTGTTAAGTTTTACTAACAACATAAAGCAAAGTTTAGTTGTAAGAAATGTAAAACTTTGTTTTTACAAGTGGCTAAAATGATTCAATTAGTTAAATATTCTATGGGAACTCCAAATAATTACTTAAAAATTATGGACTATAAAGTGGTACAATATTGTTTTTCACATTACAGTGCTGAAGAACTGAAACAAGAGGCTCTTCAAGAGCAATATACAGAAAAATCCATTGCAGCGAAGATGGAAATCAACTGGTTTTATGGAGCTCTCAAACCCCACACCAGTGTGCTAGGGTTGCTTATCTTCAAACTTGCTTTGTTCTGCTTATGAATATAGGCCTCATAGAAGTTGTTGGAAGCCTTTTTTTAAATCCTCTTAATAGTTTTGATTTTGCTATCAAAAGCTGAGCATGCCTCTGTATAGAAAGCCAACATTGATCGGATCCATAGAGCCAATGGAGTAGTTTCTTAGAAGCAATGGAAATGAACCATCTGTTCGTTTAATCTTCTGTTTCTATCAACTTGGTGTGGGCCCTCCTCAGGCAGAGAACACAGCTGTTTATGTAATACACTTTAAACATTACTAAAGTCACCAGGAAGAAGTGGAAAGAAGATGATATTTCACTCTCACCCTCAAAATTCTAGTACAAAGGACAACCAGAAACATACAGTGAATACTTAAATTAAAAACTCTTGCAGTAATAGACATTACAATTACCTCCCTCAGGTTGAACATACATGGTCCATTCTTCTAGACACTTTGAAGCAATTCTGGAGCTCTGTTGTGCATGTTTTTATGAAGTGTTACCAAAAAGATAGTGAATGTCGATGCCGAGACCCATCCAACAGAAATGCAGGTTCTCAGGAACATTATGCATCCTCATCCATGTTATTCACTGGACCTTGTGCCATGTGACTTGTGGCTCTTCCTTAAACTCAAAGTAGCCATGAAAAGTAAACATTTTTTTTTGTTCATTTGTTTTTTTGAGACAGGGTCTCACTATGCAGTTGAGACTGACCTGGAACTCACTATGTAGCCCAGGCTGGTCTCGAACTCACAGAGATCCTCCTGCCTCAGCCTCCCAAGTGCTGGGATTACAGGTGTGCGCCACCACACCTGGTCTCAAAAGTAGACATTTTGGATAGATTCTAGACATCAAGGCAGCCATGACTGTGCAACTAATGACATGGAAGAGAATTTCCAGAACTGCTTCAGAAAGTGGCAAAAATGTTGGGATAACTGTGCTTTCAACAAGGGAAATGTTTCAAAGGAGATTTATGGCAATGGCAGTATAATAAAATTAAAAAAATTAAACACATACCATATTTTTATCACACCTTGTCTATTAATTTTATATCAATAATAATGTGTGTAGCTATGATCCACACAAAATACCATTCAACCATTCAACCTTCTTATAGATACATATTTTATCCAGAAAACAAAAGTGGGGACTGAGGCTAAAGAGAGAATCAGCTAGAATACAGTGTATCGTAGGCTGATCATCTCTTCCAGCTGGCTCACAGCAGGCCCAGGTTTATCCTTGCTCTCCCACCATAATTAATAATCTCATTTTATCTTAGAATCTCACAATTTATACTATAAATTACATGGGTCATGGTAATGGGATAATATGAACTACATTTAAAATATGCCTCAACTGATCTGAAGTCCTCTTGTACTGTTGAAAGATTTACTGTGTACTTTAACAAGTGAGGTAGTGATGCAGACAGCCAGAATTTCTAGAGAAGCAAGCCAGAGTATGGAAAGGCTAAATCCTAGATAGCGGTCTTTAACACGGAAATAGTCCTATAAAATAAAAGAAAATCAAGAAAACAAATGAAAGACTTTTCTTCTTGTGTTCAAGATTGAGTGACAGAATCATTTGTACAAAAGATTTTACAGATCACTGCTTTCCTTCCTGACAGCATAAAAGTGATTTGTATCTAACTGGGATACCTTTGACATCCTGATCTGACGTAACTTGAAAAAATTACTTTCATAAAGATCAGTAATTAATTTCTCTCTCTTCTACTTTCAGGTCATAATGCTCAGTATTGGACAAAGAATAGAAGGAGAGGAAATGTTATTTCTTGCCCTCACTCAGCTGGACTTCCAAATGACTCTGGGCATGTGTGACCATCGATCATTCCTGTCTACTGTCTAGTGGTTTCTGTAGAAGGTCACTGCCTTTGACTCACTCCAGTAATTCTCCATCAGGCCTTGTTATGGTAAAAGTTGGAGCCAGGGAGAACAGAGTGGAGACCTTGCCTCTGGCTCCCATTCTGGCCTTGGCAAGGCCAGATTCCAGGTTGGAGAAAGAGACAGGAACACAGGCACAGGTGTCAGTTCCAAGGAGGATTCTTGCCAAACTGGGATCTGGTGCTTATTTGAACACCTGAGGCCCGGTTCTCCATCTCTCTGATTTGGTGGTTTAGACAATTATTTCCACTGTCAGGTATGGGTAAGAGGGCTAAACCCCAAAACGATACAGAACAGAGATTGTGAGAGAACTTAAGCTGAAATTGTGATTTAAAATTCATAAATGGAGAGCATTTCCAAGAAAAATTTTTCAAGTATGGCACTTGTAGTAAAACTTCTTACAAATGATCTTCAAGTTCTAGATCTATCTAATTAACTAATAATACAGGAAACATTTCTACACAGACAAGGAAAGATCAAATGTAGAGTTTTGAACAAAATACGCAGCCAAGAAAAGTCAAAAGGAAAATATTGTACATTAACCTTGTTTGAAAACATGTTTTATTTATTAACCATTAATGATTGTTTGATAAACAGCTGTGGATTATTACCACACGTTCTTTTGCTTCTATTTACATCAATACTTAACTTTCTATTTATATCAGTAAGACCCTAAAAGATGAAAAGATTCCAGATCCTAAAAGACTGACTTGTGGGAAACCTGGATTACAGAGGGACGATCTCTATCCCAACCCCTATGGCAGGCACCAATTCTTTTTTACTTTTATTTTTTTAAGTCTCAACATAGAGGACCTGTTTGAAGTTTTTTCATTATTATTATTCAAAAATGTTTCCTCACGTCTAACACCTGTCCAGATAATTAACAAAACAGAAGAAAGAGATCAAAGCTATTGTGAATTTCTTTGTTCTTCATACAATAAATACCTCAGGTATCTGTCTAGTATTTGATAGAAAAAAGAAACATACAACCGTCCCATCCACTGATATATACCACCAATATTATGAGCTGCTTGCGCATTTGCCTGTTACGTCAGGGCATCTGAAAGTTTAAAACCTGGCAAAGTGATGTTTTTCTTTTTCTTCTTCTATAATCCCAGGATAAACATTAGGCGGACAACATTTCTGCTTTGAGCATTAAAGGCAGGAAAAAAAAAAGACTCAATTTGAAAAGCCTACTAGTACACTTTGGGGGTTTCAGAAAGTGTCCTTTGGCTGCGACAAGCTGCCATTCCGTGGATGGGATAGGAGGGAAGCCGCATGGCCTCATTCATAACTTCACAGCTTACTGCAAATATCAGCTGATGAATATTTATGTTATCCCTGGCTTAGACCCGAAAGACAAACAAGGGGAAAGAAAACCCGAAAGTTAGGAAAAGGTCGTCTGAACTCTTGTGGGATTTTTTTACCATGCGCGAGCGGCAGCCCTGAATGAAGTCATTCTATGCAGGGGCCTTGCACAGGAAAAGAGCCTGTTCATTAGCACCCGCACTTTGTTTGAACCTTGTACATTCTCCGGGCCCTGAAAGGGAAATGCTTTCCCTTAAATCAAACACACAGGATATATAGCTACCTTATTATTACTATTAGTGCTTTTCGGTAAATTACTGCAAATTGCTCCTCATCGTATAGTAACTTTAATGGTTCAAAGAAAGAGCAAGTCAGTGAAGGAGATCTTTTAAAATATTTTTTTAAGAAGAGATAATTCCAGGCCATATTAGTATTTTATTGAGTTACAGTTTCAGAAAAATACTTTCATGTAAACAATTACATAACTGTAGTAATGATCATAGTAAAGGAAATTATTTTCTTAAAACGTCCTGGAGACTTCAGTCTTATTTCTGGAAAAATACTCCTTGATTCCCCTTGATCATTTGGGTTTACTATTTAAATTCTATATCCGTCTTTCTCCTTTTCTTTACCCCCCTGCTGTCACGTTCAGATCACCTTCAGGCTGTGGAAACAAGAAAAGGGATCTCATGGAGACCAGGGAATCTTTCCACCTGTTGATATTTCTCTTTTCAGTTTTGGTTCCGGAGAGGAGAAGAGGTCTGAAAGTTTAGCTACAATGAAAGCTTGTGATTTCTGAGCACATTTCAGTGCTATTTTCTAACACTCGGCGGGAGGCAAAGGTCTTCAGTGGGCACTTTAGAAGCATTTTATTGAGAGGAGGAAGAAGTCTAGGTATGTAATTTATGAGGAGAGCACTTCCGAGAGACGGGGGGAAACGAGAGGAGGACCAGACACAGAATGAAGAGAGTAAGCAAGGTAAATTCCCTTCTCAGCTGGATTCCGCACAGAGCCCTAGGACATACTTTTACTTGAGAGTTTACCTCAGTGTAAGGCAACAGGGTGAGACTTTGGAGCTCCTGCATAGTTCCATATCAGCTAAAGGCTGTTCTTTAATGGTGCTGGGTGGATGTATTGGGCGACCAGCCAGCTGGTTTGCTTGGGATCACCCTGCTTTTAGCATTAAAATTCCCCACGTCTTAGGAAATCTTTCAGTCTCAAAAAAACCACACTTTGTCACCTCTGAAGGCTGTGTATTTCCAGGCACTTCTGACTCTCTGGGAAGCAAGCTTGTTTTGATAACTCATCACTGTAACTGAAACAAGTCACAGGAAACAAGGCCTACGAAGCTCATACATGGCCATACACCCATACATCCATGACATAGGGAATTCAGGAGTCTCTGAGTGGGGCCTTGCCATGTTCCCTACAGCAGGTACTTTTTATAATCGGTTTTCTAAAAAAAAAACACTTTGTATTGGTGTCAACTATTGTAGAAGTGTGGCTGAGGACAGGAATTGCAGGTGAGACATGTACTTCCTCCTCCACATGAAGTTGTTGGTCACGGGGGGACTTAAGGACTATGACATTCAGTAGGTTTGGACTAGCCAGGACTGACAAGCAGGTGGTCGTATGAAGGAGGCATTAGCAGGTGAGTGAAGCTGAGTACCAACCTGCGAATGCGGAATGAAGAGTGGCTTGAACGTGAAGTCTGTGGCTCTGCTGGGAGAGATAATGAACAGTTGCTCTTGGTCACTTTCTCTCACCAGTTTGCTTCCCAGGATGCTGTGATGTCTGATGCTGAAGATGAATCCCATGCAGGCAGTGAAGCCCAGGGGTCAATCTTCCCTCACATGGTCCAAGATCGGCAGAATCCCGTATGATTTTGGGTTTAGAGTCTAAGAATTAATAGAACTACCTAGAGTAAATAATGGTTGCTTTGCTAAATTCAACCTTTTTTAGGGGCTTATTGACATGCAGTTAAAACTTCCTTGAGTTTCTCTGTTGGCTTATGCTAATAGACAGAAGTCAGACATGGTGGCACATACCGGTAATCCCAGTGCTCTGGTAGACTGAGGAAAGAGAGTTCTAGCCCAGTCCAGGCAGCTTAGCAACTGAGTGAGAAAAAGAAATAGAGGTGGGGATGTAGCTCAGGGTGTAGTTCCTGAGTTCAGTCCCTAGTACTGGGAGAGAGAGGGAGAGGGGGCTGGGGGGTAGAGACAGAGGGGGAGGAGGAAGAAGGAAGTAGAAGGAAGAAGAGGAGGAGGAGGAAGAAGAGGAGGAAGAAGGAGAAGAAGAAGAGGGAGAGGAAGAAGAAGAAAAGGAAGAATGGGAACAGAGAGAGATAGAGAGATTAGATCAAGATTGATTAATTCAATAGCTGCGGAACATGACAAGTACAGTGGGTGTATTTACCTCCATGTGAGAAGTGACAAATGTGACAAATGTTTCATACTTGATTCTTTTGGTGTTGTACTGAGCTTTTGAAGACTCTTATGGAACAAATGCATGCAGGGGATTATTATAGGAGTACTTCCTCTGCCTGAGGCAATATATTATCCACATGAAAGAATGTTTCACTTAGCTCACCATGCACTAATGCTCAGAAAAAACAAGGACCCAAGTCATAGCTTCTAGATAAGTAGCTGTAAAAGTAACTGGCAGAATATTACAGGGGCATGCAAAGAAGAGAAAATTTTCTTTACCATTACTAGCTCATTGAGAAAACAGTTGGAATGAAGATTCTTGGTAATTATCAAAATGTCATTAGGTTGCTATTTAATTGTGAATTTAAACTGCTAGGGAGCTCATGCCTTCAAAAACCACTTGAGTTTGTGGTTCAATCAGTAAACCACTTTCATATCAGAATGATATTGGGATGATGCATGAGAGACAATTGAAATAAAGGGGAGAGGGAAATAACCACAGCAAAAACAATGTCTGAGAAGAAATAGAGACATGTTCCGCATTATTTATTAGGAGTATTTTGGGAAAGCAAAGATTGATGGTTGAAAATGAACAGATTCACAAAAATGGAGAACTATAAAACTGTAAGTTATTGCAGCTTCGGAGAAGTGAATTTATGGCATGCTAAGAAGAATAATATTTATTGAAATTCTATCTTTAAAATGGTACAGATCAAAAATGAGACTGGGTTTATGACATTTTAGTCTTCATTTTATTGTAAGTTCTAAGATTTGAGGGATCAGTTACTTAGTCTTTAAGCTACTGGTAAGTAATTCTGCATACATCTCCAGACTTTTATATGACTGATGAGAGTGATTACTCAAGAACATAAATCCACTGGAGATTTTAAGTCACAATGAATGGTTTTTCTATGAATGGCAAAGATCAGTGCAAATAAATAGTAAGACTAAATGTTTAAGATATTTCTGTTTCAGGAAATGCATAGAAGTAATAGAGGACTATTTCTGAAACATTTATAAGAAATTCATATGGTCGGACTCCACCTCCAAGTACTTATTAGAGTCCTAGAACTAGAAAAGATGATGGAGATGAACACTCTTTGCTTTTTACTCCATGGACAACTTTCTGGGAGAACTTAATGTGTAAGTCATTCTGACATCATAATGAAGGTCAAATTCATTTACATCACTTAGGGATAGATTTATTTCTAGTTAAGATTTGCCTACTGTTTTCATTTAGCACCAATTAGATTAATTTAAGAAGAGATTTGAATTTTTAAAAATGTCTGTGGATTTTTTGTATTTTCTAAGTATAATATTTATCACGCTGTAACACTTTAATGATACAACTGTGTAAAGCTGGAGACTTCCATTCTTGAAGGATTTGCTCTTTGATCTTCCCTCATCACCTGTATTCTGCAGTCCACCTGGTTAATGGCTGCTTCATAGGCATCATGAGGTGGACACACAGGTCCTATTGTTAGTATTTTTCCCTTAAGGACAATATTCACCCTTCTCTGGCGACCCTGCTTTTCTCTCCTGTGTCCCTGAAGCTTCCTGTCACAATTCTGACCCTACACTATTTATGAAATAAATTCTACCTAAGATAGTGAGCTATTCTGGGACAGGACCTTGGTGCTTCTAGTCGACACAATATCCTGAGTTTGTTTCTACCATAGTACTTTACATGACAGACATGGCAGAAATAATGTTGAATTTTTGTAGCCCCAAAAATGTGTTAGCGGCCTGGGATCTAAAAAAGAGGCAGTGAGAAAACCACAGGTGAGGCAAATGTTAGTGTAGCCAAATGGTCTTCACTATTATGAGGTTTTAATATCCACCCCCCCACCCCGCTTGCTTTGGTTGGCCTTACTGCTGACATCATAAATCCAGTACAAGTACACATATAAACTCCTCTTCTTGGGGCTGAGATGCCACTGGACTGTCACTGCCACGAAGGCAAAAGGATATGTAATTTGAAGTTTGAAAAGAAAATAACAGCATTTCAGAACTGAGCATTCACTTATGTCTAATGGGTTAGCTACCAGAAAAAAATTTCTAGAGGCATTTCATAAGGATGAAAATTCACTTTAAAATGCTATTCAAAGATTGCATTAACCTGGGTGTGGTGACACATATCTGTAATCCTTGGCATGTAGGAAGGCTGAGGTGGGAGGGTTTCAAGTTCAAATTTCTTTTGGACAAATCAACAAGACTATCTCAGTATCATGTTATTTTTATCATAATAGCTTTGTGGTATAATTTTAAGTCAGGGATCATGATAGCCCCTACCTTAGTTTTGTTGCCCAGAATTGCTTTTGCTATTCTAGGTTTCTTCTGTTTCCGAATGAATTTTAGGATTATTTTTTCTAATTCTGTGAGGTATGCTATTGGTATTTTGATTGGGATTGCATAAAATCTGTATAATAGTTTTGGGAATATTCTGTTTTCACTGTAGGGTTCTTCCTACCCTGGACCAAGGGATATCTTTCCATTTTCTTATATCCTATTTGATTTCTTTTTTGTTTTTAGATTACTATAGTTTTCAGTGTAAAGGTCTTTTACTTTCTTCCTTAGATGGATTCCTAAGTGTTTCCTTTTTTTTGTTTTTCCAGTACTGGGGATTGAACTTGGGTTCTTGAGCTTGCAAGGCAGGCAGGGGAACCACTGAGCTGAATTTCTGGTGCTTTATTATTATTTTTTTGAAGCTATGATCAATGGAACCAATTAGAAGATGCAGGAACAATTCCCAAAACAGTCTACTTATTTTTGGCAAAGGAGTCAAACACCCTCACTGGAAGGAAGATTGCCTCTTTAATAAACAGTGCTGGAAAAATTGGCTTTTCCCATGTCAAAGAGTAAACCTGGACCCTTATCTCTCTCCATGCACTAAACTGAAACAGCTATGGATCAAATATCTAACTATTAAATCAGGGACACTAAATGCACTGGAAGATAAAATAGATGGAACTCTTAAAGACACAGATGAAGGCAAAAAGTTTATGAAGAAAACCCCAATCACATAGGAAATAGCATAAAGATGGGATCTCATCTTATTAAAAGTTTTACACAGCAAAAGAAACCACCAACAGAGTGAATAGACAACCCACAGAATGGGAAAGAAAATTTACCAGCTATTTCTCAGGCAATGGACCAGTTTCTAGAATATATAAAGAACTCAAAAGAGAGAGAGAAAAAAAAACCTCCCAAATTTAAAGACCCAATAACAACAACAACAACAACAACAACAACAACAACAACAACAACAACAACAAAAAATATATATATATATATTGCAATCCAATCCACTCAGTATGGTAAGTACATTTTGATCATTAAAATATGAATAATGTAACTGTTCACATTACACTGAAAACTTGCCATTTAAGATTCTAATACTTTTATTTATGTAGCAGGAACCAGTGTTCATTTTATTTAACAAATGTTTTATTTTAAGAACAGGTTGTTGAGTACAAATAGTGTATGAGAGTAGGTAAAAACTTCTAATTCCATAATATATATAATATGCATAGCCACTATTTTGCAATTTTGTTACTATACATATAGTGCAATTTTGTCTTTCTTCGTGTAGTTCTAATGATTTAGATAAATGCGCACATTGCTGAAATCACCATCTGAATGAAAATATTCCCCTCTTCTTTCTTTATAGTCAGCGTCGCCTAAGCACCAGCACCCACTGACCTCTCTCCTATCTCTTTAATGCAGTTTTCACTTTTCCAAACGTTGTTAAAGGAGTAACAGGGTGTGTAGGTAGCTCTTTTGAGACTGGATTCTTCTGCTTAACGTAAACCCATTTACGATTCATCTGAGTTGTCAAATGGGTCAATAGCTCTGTCAATTTTATTGTTCAGTATTAAATATGTTGCAGTTTGTGTATCATTTGCCTGTTTGGGGACTGAATTTTGTTGATTACAGATGAGGGGTTATAAGCAATCACGGAGACAATTTTCAAAAACGTAAATTTTTATTTTACCGGAGGAAATAGCTAGAAGGAGGCATGCTGTCGCAAACTCGTATTGGACAAGATAAAGGAACTGCGGGTCTGTGTGAGGGGACTGTGTTCAATTCCAATGTTTCCTGCTCCTTACAAAATAAAAAAAAAAAAGCAGTTTCCAAAGTCTTGTGGTAATGTTTCCCTCATCAGTAATGTAAAATATTTCCAATCACTTTGCATCTTTTAAAAAACGTCAACATAGTTATAGGTACGTAATGATATTTCAATGTGGTTTTAATTTTCATTTTTCTTTTGAGCGCTGACTTCGAGAATTTTACCTGTTTAAATCTTCTGAACTTTTAAAAATTCAGTTTCTTTCTTATTATGGTATTTTAAGAGTTCGGTATATATTCCGGATACACGTTCTTTGGTTGATTTGTGCCTTTTAAATATTTCCCCTAGGTTAGCGCGTGTACTTTCTCTTAAAAGGGTCTCTTAGCAGAAATTCATAATCTCTCATAGTGCTCATTTACCATTTTAAATGAAGGATTCGCTTTTGCTATCATCTCTGAGGTACCTTTGCCTAAACCAAGGAACTAAAGAATTTCATTTATGTTTTCTTCTGGAAATTTTATAGTTTTACATTTTTATTTCAATTTGTGATATTTAGTTAATTTTTCTTCAAAGCACAGGGTAGTAGCTGAGCTTGTATATGTTTTGTGTGCTTCAAAATAATTAATTGAAGATTTCCATTTTTGCACTGAATTGGCTTTATAACTTGGTAGAAAAACAATGAACTCAAAATGCTTGTCTGTATTAGAGTCTCTTTCGTTCCACTAATTTATGTATCTTTTCTCAAATATTAAGAAGGCTAAATGTTTTTTAAAACTTGGAAATATGGCAAAAATTTCCCTTATAAATAGGACAATTGAGAACCTTTGGCACGCTTGGTGAATTCACCTAAACGTTCTAGGTTGTTTCCTGAGTATAGGATTGCATTAGCAGAAATCCAAAGTCCTTCTCATCCTTTCCTTTTTCTTTACTCATCTTCCAAACTTCACATCCCCACATCATCAAGCAGCTTTCTTTTCACCCCTCTTCTCTTTCCCTTCCCCTTCCCACATTCTTTTCCCGTTGGCCCAGTAGATGGCGCTGTGCTGCAACAGATGCATTTGCTGGTTTCTTAAAAATTTTAAATATTGCATTACGTCATCTGTTAATTCTATGACTTCTGCCTGCAGTTTGAGACTTGGTTGTAAATTGTTAATGGAACATTGTTTATGAAGGAGAATTTCAGATGTGAGTCAGGCTGCTTAAACTAGGTTTCTGTCCTCATTTGTAAAGTTGTCAACAGATAAGGATTTTGATTAGAAGGAGAAATTTTGAAAAGCACTATTGGGTAGTGACTCTGAACACCCACGATATGCTTCAATATGATATTTGAGTTGCTCTTTGTTTACCCAAGTACAAAAATATAGATGGCCATGAAGAATGCAGGAAAGAAAGCCCCTTTGCTCAAAATAAAACATCAAGGTTAGTTTGTTTGTGAATAACAGAGCCAGCTGGCTGTCCTGGCCCTGCATGACTTTTGTGGTGACAGCTGTTTCTACCCAGATTTGACTGGTGGGAGCAAGGGCAGAGCCGGTGGTTGTGACATGGGATAGAAGTGGGAGATGGGCTGTGAGAGTGGATTCTGGTTTCTTTAAAAAGGAAATCTATGGGTTTCAGATATTCCCAGCTGAAATCATAGCTCCTCTAGGGGCACTTGATGCTTTTACTTCCTGGGCCAGAAGATGTAGGTCTGCTGGCCAGTTGTTACTTTATGTCCCCTTATGTTACAATTTCATGTTCCAAAATTTAGCAAACCATGATGTTGTCTAGAAAAGACATTTATTTACAAAGAAAAAACAATTCATCTGTACTTCTCTGGCCCAAGGATCTGAGGGTGCTGTGGGTCCCTGTTTCATTTGGTCTGGTTTCCCAAAGGCCAAATGAAAGGTTCTTTTTGGGGTTATGGCATCACTCTGAGCTCTCTGTGTATAATACATTAATAACGTTCACTTGATTGACCTGTACAACTAACTTTACAAACATATGCAATTATTCCTTTTCTTTGAAAAAGGAGATTAAAATGAGGACACTAAAGGCTAATTTTAGAGAAGGTCTGAGAGGAAGAAATTCATAGGTTAATGAGATGTCCACTTGGGCATTTCAGTTCAACAAATCCAACCTTACCTTCTGATCTGTACTGTAATCCACTCAATTTCTTGTTCTACAGCTCAATAAATGACAAAGCTACCCTTTCAGTTGCTCAACCCTCAAAGCTTTGAAATTGTCTTTGATTTCTCTCTTTCTCTTTTCATGTGCCCCTAGTCTACAAACAAAACCTGTTGGTTCTGCCTTTCAAATATAGTCAAATCCTGGACGCTTTTCACTAACCCCCTTGACATATTCTGGTCTCGTCTACAATTGTCTTATGAATGAATTTCTATCAGATTTCCCTGCTTAACTCTTGTCCCTACTTCAATCTAATTTCAGCACAGTAGCCATAGCGATACTGTTAAAAGGTAAATCAGGACCTAGTTCTTTTTTACCCAGAGACTTTCAGCTGCTCTCCGTCTCCCCAAGAGAGGAAGCAATGGCCTCCCGAGCACCTGCGAGGCCCATGTGATGGGCTGCCTCTGTTGTGGCTCCCTTTTGTGCCACTCATGCCCTTACACATCCTACTTCAGCCACCCTCGTCTCCTGCCTGTTTCTCAGGACTTGCCAGGAACAGCCTTCCACAGGGGCTACTTGTTCCTTTCTATGGATGTTTTCCCCCAGATATAAGGCTCACTACCCTTCAGGTCTTTGCACAATGTCACCTTCTCACGGTGACCATCTGTAGTTGCTGCACTAAATTTGAACTTCTCTTTAACACTTCCTGATATTCTCTTGGTTTAATTCTTACTCCTAACACTCATTACAAATATATAACAATGTTCATTTTCTTAAAATCTGGTTTAACTTCCATGACATCAAGGATGGTTGTCTGATGTACCAACTGCTCTACCTTCAAAGTGGACAGCCATTATTGGCACATAGAGACACTACTAATTGTGACTGACTGACAACTGACTGAGTAAATGAATGAGTGAGTGATCCACACCTCACTTCTAATGGCACTGCAGAGGCTCTGGTGGCCATGAACTCAAAGGAAGGAACTAAGGCTTAATGAGATTTCTGGGATTGAAAGTTCCTGGTTAAAAAGATAGGAACGCAGAACTCACTGATCCACTATGACTTTGTAAAAAATGCAGTTTTATGGATTTTACCAGAGGGATTCTGATTCAGTAGGCCTGGGAATCCATATTTGTATATATTTCTGTGGTTATTTTAAGTCCTAACCAGAGTTGGAGCCACTGGTCTAGAGAGCAGTTTCCTATTTGATTTCATGAATATTTAGTGAGCATATTCTGTATTCCAGAAAGTGTGCCAGGGAATGACCCTGGCCTGAAGCCTGGTAGGAGACACAGATCTGTAAAAGTGTACTTGTAGTGTAATCTCATGCTCTTGTAAGACATTTATTCTTTGCAGAGCTTATATAAGACAGAAGCAGATAGATAAGAAGAATTCACAGGGGAAGTGACCTGTGGAGAGGAGGAGGAGGTGAGAAGCAGTCCAAGGACAGAGGACACTGTAGCTGGTGAAAGCATCATGGACTCTATGTCCAAATAACGTCTGGATTCCTGAGGACTTCTGGGAACATCTCAAAGTCATGCTGGCGGCTCAATAAAGCGGCACAGTTAGGTGACCTTTTTCAGGAAGCGTCTATCTATCTTTTTTTTTTTTTGGTGGTACTGGGGCTTGAACTCAGGACTTTGCATTTGTCAGGTAAGCACAGTGCCACTGAGCTATATCCCCAGCCTGCATCTACCTTTTTTCACAACCTTGTCTACTGGATATTGGGATTTTAATTGCTTTGCAAAAATAAAAATATATTTCTGGTTTATCTAGTTTTCCTTTTAAAAGTGTGTAATAAAAATCCTTCCTAATATACAATAACATGATTTTTCTGGGATGTTCACAGTTTATAGTAAACTTTAAAAATAATATAAGCACTTGTGCAGGCTCTGACAAGGCAGCTGGAAGATAGTCTTTTGGGCCTGGAACTTTCATTTTTCTCCAAGTTACATCACTTGAGAAAGACTTTACAGATGGTGCTGGAATTGGCCTGTGGTCTTTCTCTATCCCCTCATCTCAATTTTGGAGAAAATGGTAACCAACCACTTTTGTTTCTTCCAAGCTTTGATCTAGATCTTGAATTAACACTTTTAATTTTGCACCAAAAATATTCAAACCTTAAGTATCATATTTGTATAGAGTCCTTTGCTGTTAAGCCATTTAGTGTTAGCTGCTACAATAAACAACCATCAGATCTCAGTACTGCAACACAGCATATCATTTTTTTGTTCACATGGTGGTTCCATATGGATCTTGAGGGTAGAGGATGAACCTATAGCCTGATAAGAAGGTTCTACTCCATGCAGTCATTCAAAATCTACATGTTTTCATGGTAAGCTTCTGTAAGATCCAATCATACCTTCAAAATTGGTGTAAAAGCTTCCAAGTGGAAGATAAGGAGAAGGGAGAATGGACCAGGCACACATTCTTAATATGCTTAAACAAAAGGTCAAAATTTGGGGGTTTTGCTTTTGTTGTTACTTTTTGGAAGGGAACAGATAATGTATATTTTATGCTTTGTGGATCATCGAGTCTCTTTTAAATTCATTCAGTCTTGGTGTTATCCTGCACTAAGACCATAGAGAGTACGTAAGTGGATTGGGTGGCTATATTCCATTAAAAATCATTGGCAAAATTTGACCTGAAGCTTATAGTTTGCTGAATGCTGTGTTAAACCCAAAGGGTTATTTTCTATTCACATTCCAATGGCAAAAGCTAGTTGCATCAAGACCTAGGCTCAGGATGGCAGGGAGATAGAATTTGACCAAAAAGAAAAAAACCAATGAGCATCAAGCCAGTCTCTGACAGAGTGTAATAAAGGAGTAAAGGGTTTATCAATATAATTCATGGAGATGGTAGACATTCCAATTCCAACTCAGTTAAGATCAAGAATGTACCTCTATGGAACATCTCACAATTTCACAAGTTTCCTTTGTCCTTTAATTGGGGAATAATAGGGGTGGCTTACTTAAAATGGTCTTGGAAGATGCTATATAGATAGTGTGAGGCTTTGCTTCTAGGCAAAAACAAGCATCATTATAACTAGGTGACTAAAGTGCTTGCTTTAGCAGTGCTCATACTAAATAGATGACAAAAGTGCAATGTGCTGCCCATGAGTTCTCGGTCATCACTATTGAATGTCAAGAATAGAGATCACTTTGTGTTATCTTAACTTTCAAATCAACTATAGTAACTTTCAAACATCAACTAGGAGCTGAAACCCTTCTGTGTATTGGTTTCTTTCCTTGTGTCCTTCCAAAGCCCCTGCACATGGATGAAAATTTGCTCCCACATATGTGAATCCAAAGATATAATTATCCCAGTGGTAATTCTTTTTGTGGTAAAGCATCTGTTTCCTTGTGTCGCCAAAGGTTTCCCACTTAACCTACAGTGGACTCAATAACAAACAGTTCATTCAACAGCCCCATGTATTAAGAAGAACAAACATCTAGCTAAAATAAATTGAGAATTCCTATATGAGAATTACAAATAACTTCACAACACCAACTCTCAAACTCCCATATTATGTGACTGTATGAAGGGTTCATCATAGGAGGACTTTAATTTTCTAACCCTCTTACAAATTGGCTGGCTTAGTAACTTGTTTTGGCTTAAAACATGAGATAGAAATTGGCACATTTTGCTTTCTCTCAAACCCTGCCACTCCTATCTGCCAAAGCTTTGGCTAGGCAGGCAGAAAATGATAGAGAACATGGAACAGAAAGCAGCTGCTTGAGGCCCTCCTAGATAAGCCTGCCTACAGATCCCTAGAGAGCCTCAAAGAAGTCTATTTCAGATCAGCTGAACTCCCTCATTGGCCTGTACATCTGTGGGATTATTTGTTACTTAGCAATAGCTAACAGTTTATCATGCCAATTATGTACAGTTTTAGTTGCAAGAAAAATCTCGATCACAGGGAACTTGGAAAAAAAGCATTTATTTATGTTATATGATAAAAAGAGGAAAATCAGATGTAGGTCTGCTATAGTGCTTGTAAATGAAACAAGTGATCCCTTTGTCACATCTTCCACAACTTAGTATACTGGTTTTTATTCATTGTTCACTACATAGTTACAGCATGGCTGCTTCATCTCTGAAATTATAATGATATTCAATGAATTTGAAGAAGGGAAAAAGCAGGAGTGTGGTAGCTGTCCTTTAAGAACAACAGATGTAAAAGCTTTTCGTGAATATCATATCAATACATTTCTGCTTATGTGTTGTTGGACTGAACTGTGCTACATGGCAGTGCAGTGCCGGAAGGTGTTTAGGAAAGGCAGAGTAAGCACACAGGTGCTTGATTGGTAGTCTAGGCCTGCTGGAGGGCATTTTTCAGAGAAAGCCTCACAGAGGCAGTAATTGGGGGCATGACAAAGAGCTCTCAGGTAGAAGCCATAGGAAGGGCCTTCTTCTGCACATACTAACAAGCTGCACATACTATAGTACGTAGAGATGAGGAACACAACTATTTCAGAGATTCAAAATCTATGACTGAGGTCCATAAAAGGACACATATTTTGTGAAATTAATGAAGCTAGATTTCAAGCTAGTAGAATTCAAAGGGACATCTTCAGGTCTTCAGTGTAGGGTCTTACCATACTTTAAATGTTAATGCATTTCCTACATATCAAGTTTCTTGTCCATTCCATTTATGGCCTTTATCACATTATAGTCACCTTTTTACAATAGAGAAGACTCAAACATCATATGGGATTAGTTGGTAAATTTGTGCACATTTCTAAACTCTTTGGCTTCATTGTTCCCCAAATACTGCCAAAAGAATCACTCATTTACTCAAAAAAGTACCTGTGATTATTCTGTCTATAAACAAGAGTTTTCCCACATCTATGAAGTTGTAGAGCTCTGTTCATTTTAATTCCTCACATCTACCCCCTTGTGTCAGCTAGGTTAAAACCCAATTATCTCTTAAAGTTCTATTGCAACAGCCTAAATATGTTTCCTTAGAGACTACTGAATCCATTTGGTTTCTGAGTTCTTAATGGCTCTTTCTAAAACTGCTAAGCCAGACACTGTCTGTCTCCCTATTGATTCTCCAAGGACAGATGCTGAAACTCTCACTGGCAATTTTTATAACTTTACTTCTAGGGAAATACACTATCCAGGCTTGCCTGAGATGGTCTCAGTTTGAACCTGTTGTCCTTTTTCTCCGCCCAGCTTAGTATCTACGCTGTCCTCTTTACTTTGAAACAACCAATTTGAATAATAAATTACATGAATACTCTATATTTTTTATTATTTCTTCTTTTATGGCCTTTATCATACTCTACAATTACTGGGCTTATTTTTTTTTTTAAAGAATAAATGCAGACTTTTTCTTAAAGCCTGAGTTTTTCTCTTGTAAGATTAAGTAAAATTAAAAGATTTGTAATGGTATGTGGTGAGGAAAGGATGATTGTCATTATCTAGGAAACAGGAAATAAGTTTAAACTTTTAACCCACAGAGGGAGACAGAGCATTAGGGTATTTTTATTTAAATTTAATAGTCATCCTGATGTTTGTTAGTTTTACCCCACACTCTTGCTCTTACTGTTAGATGTAAAGAAGGCTCTGTGTTACTTGGTTAAAGCAGGAGTGTTAATTTGCCCACTTCTTTAGGAGGTCAAAAAGGAGAGATAGTGTTAAAAATTGTATTAAAGGGGGATGGACTCGCCAGCCCTCTTTGGTGGTAATTGAAGACTTATTCATTCGACAAATTCACCTGGCACATTCGAGTGGGCAGAGACACTCCATCATCCACAGATTCTCCTGTTTGGAGAGATGAATCTTCTGGAACAACTGTCTCTGGTCATAGAGCACAAGGAGCACCCATGGAGAAGAGTTTCAAGGGCTGTGAGTTAGAATCCCTAGTGCGTCTCCCCTAAAAGGCCAGTTGTTCCTCCTGGCACTTGAAGTCTTTTAATCCCTGCCACTTGATTCAGCAACGTTACTGATCACAGAAGGCCAACTGTGGTATAATAGTATGAAACAAGCCAATACGGTCTTAGTTGCACACAGTGGAACTACACGCATACCTGAGAGATATCTGCCTCAGCTCCGGGGTGGAAGAACCCCCGAGGAAGGTTGGGTATGATGGTATATGCCTGCTATCTAAGAACTCTGGGAGGCTGAGGCAGTAGGATCACAAGCTTGAGCCTGGCCTGGGCAACTTAGTGACTCAAATTCTTGTTGCAAAATAAAAATTGCTAAAAGGGCTGGGGAGATAGCTCACTGTGAAGGCTCTGGGTTCATTCCCTGGAACAATAAATTAAAAAAAAACTTTACAAAAAGGTGTGCCAGGTCCAAGGGCAGACTGCCTCTGTACAGGAAGTATATTCCTCACCTGCCAATATGCTGAAATTAAAAAGTATTCCTGTTGAGAACCAAGATATATCATGTAAAGGTACAAGATCCCAATGATGAATGTAACTGTATTGTTTGCTTTAAATGTACCAATAAACTTAGTGGAAAAAAATTATTCCTATTGGACAAACTTGAAGCACGAATAGGAGCAATTAAATCATGTCTGATATTGGGGGTCCTCCTAGGACTAAAAATTAAACTTGAATTTCAGCTTATTGTTTTCCTTATAAAACTAAAAATATGTAAGTTGTTGGTTGTTATTTGATGAGAGATATTTTTTTTCCTACTTCTGGTATCTTTTATTTTCTTCTTTATGGGTTTATACGTAGTTTTGGAGGGGAATGGACTCAGGCCAGCCAGAAAACAGATTACATAGAGAAAGGGATTTACTGAAAGTAACAGATGTTTTCCTAATTCAAAAAAGGTGTGAGGTTGAAATACGCCTTTAAAGTAAGAGATATGCACAGATTACCACCCTGTGTGGGTGATGGGTACTTGGAGATTCCATGTCAATTTAATGTTTTTTGAAGTTTAATATCTCTGCCGTGAATGGAAACAGAAGTAGCTAATTATGACCCGGAGCTCTTTCCTGACCCCTTGATACCTAGGCACAATAAGGTGAGCTCAGGATGTAGTGTAGGTCTTAACTCCCTGCTTCCTGTCTTTTGTTAGTTTTAATCTGACACTTAAACATACTTCAGTGTGGACATTTGTGTGGTGAATGCCTTTGATTTTTTTTTCCACAACTAAGGAATGCTGGCTAAGAAAGGTAGAAAAATAGGAAAAAGTTCTAATAATACATAATAATGTATCTTAAGAAGTGATGTAGTGCTTTTTTAAAAATCTGAGTGCTTCGTTGGTGACTTCGCAATACCCTTCTCTTAGGAGGAATCTGAACTTCAGCCTCAGGGAAAGAGTGTCTTCCTGGTTCTCTGAAGTCCCCTGTCTGTCCTCCTGAGAAACTTGTACTGCCTAGGACATGGGCTGCTGGCTCCTGGGACCACATCTTGTCCTTGTGAATGGAGGCTGAAGTTGTGGTCATTGGGTGTGGGAAAGTGAGGGTTGCTCCTATTGGGGAGTGTGGCATGAGTATCCCTACTAATTGCATACATATTGTGCCGTGTCTGGGTGGAAGCAGGAAAAGCTCAATGGAATACTTTATTGACATAGTAAACTTTTCCCTAGTTGACCCAGTTACCTGTTCAGTCATTTCAGTGGATCATTGGTTCGCTATGAGTAATGGGCCATTGGGTTTGGTGCCTTTTGGCTGAATGTGGTCAGTTCAGCTGCTTTTATTGGGAAAGGTTATTTCCACTTGAATAAGTGGGATCGTGTCTGTCCGGAGAATGATGAAAAAGCAAATGACAAACAGGAGTGAGTAACAGTGATTAAAAGAGTTCAGCAACAGAGTTAACATTATGTCCTATGACTACATGTTTAATGGAAGGTGATGCATACTTGTGATACTGAAACCCATAAGCTTGAAATTATTGTTTGAAAAATTAACTGCAATGCGACAGTCACATTCAAACACATATGTGTGTTTTTGTTTATGTATGTAGCATATATGTATATGTGGATATATTTGTACATTAACACAAATTTGGAAACCACCTGCTTAAAGGATTCTATTCTGTTATTCTGTTGGTGTTTTAATTTAGTGTTGCAGTTTTAACAGACATACTAATTTTACTTTCATATTATCATGCTACCTGGTTGTTAAGTTGTTTAACAGAAAAAAAATCTGTATTCAGTTGCCACACACTTAACCTATCCTGTTTATGTGGTGACACACTAAAAGATGTTCTAACATAGTTAGAAACTATAATTTCCCAAAAAAGTAAAATCATGACTATCCAGATATCAATGATTTTTTTCAACTAATTAAAAAATGAGGAAATCATTATGATGTGAAAACTGGCACAAATGAGAATCTGACATAGGAATTCACACAATTCATGTGTGCTGCTATGGACAGGATTCATTCACATTGCTATTCATTCTCTACAAATTAACAGCCATCCTTATAGAATTTAAAAATAGTTCAGCTGTGTTTAGTTTGTATTTTTTAAAATCTTGAATTACTCTGAGCCTGGTTTGTGTTGCTTCATTCATTCCAATATTTTTGAGGATGTTACAAGCACATATGCAAAACAGCATGAGAAGGTGCTCAGAGGTGTCAAAGAATTACGGTCCACTTGATAAAGGCCAATAGGATCCTCAGAAATGATTCACTTATTGGGAAGCATGTGCAGTTTTATTTTTTTTCTTTTTATTGAGTTTATTGGTTCATTCTAGGTATACAGTACAGTTACATTCATTACTGGATCTTGTACCTTTACATGACAGGTCTTGGTTTTTATTTTTTCCCCTTGTCCCTGCCGTCTCTTCACCCCCTCTTCCCATCCCTATGTACAAATACTTCATTTCCATTTTTTTCATTTTCTCATATTTTTTTCTTTTCCCTTATTCTCTTTCCCCTGCTCTTCCCACTTTCCCTACACCATTAGACCATTTCTTCCTATTTCATGTTGTTAATTACCCCATTAGGATCTTGTGTACTATTATAGTTTTTCACACCAGAGAAACCATTTGGTATTTACAAGCATGTGCAGTTTTATAGAAGAATTTCTCTTGAGCTGATCTTGCTTGTTGAGAAACTCACTAGCAAGACCAAGAAGGTGATAGTTGAGGTTTAAGGCAGGCTTTCATTTTCCTGGAGAGACTAGAATACGAAAAACTTCAGGGGTATAAAAATCAAGGTATATTTATGGAAATTTCAAGTTTCAACAAAATCTAGGCCACTGAGGATGGTTACTGAAGGGGAAGGTAAAGCTCTTGTGTAAGATATGCAGACCTAATTATAAACCACCTTATACCAAAGGCAGTGGAGGACTAACCCTGAATTTTAAATAGGAGCAAGCTAACAACGTCCATATTTTAGATGATAACATCATATTAAGAAGCTGACCCAGTGGTCCATGCCTTTAATACAAACTACTTGAGAGGCTGAGGCAGCAGAAGGATTGAACATTTGAGGCCATCCTGGGCAATTTAGCGAGACCCCACCTCAAAAATCAGAATAAGGGCCAGGGATTTAACTTAGTGGTTCCACCACTGCTTCACACGAGCAAGGCCCCGAGTTTGATCTCCAGAACAACAACAACAAAAAAAACAGAATAAAATTAATGGGGATGATGATGCAGAATGTTTGCCTATCATGTACAAGACCCTGGGTTCAATCTCCAATACCAAAAATAAAGAAATAAATGGAAAACAAATGCACTTTTGTAACAGGAAAATTAAAGTTAATAAAATAGAGTGTCAGAGGAGGAGGAGGTGAAGGGAGGGCAGGGACAAGGGGAAAATATGAGAACTAAGATCTGTCATGTAAAGGTACAAGATCCCAGTAATGAATGTAACTGTACTGTATACCTAGGATGTACCAATAAACTCAATGAAAAGAAAAAAATAGACTGTTAAATAAAATGCTTTAAGTGCCCAGATTATGCTTTTTAGGAGAAATTTTTTTCATCCCTTTTTCTTTGCCTTGAATTTTTTCCTTCTTTTTCCAGTCTTTTCTTCATTTGTCCTCTTCTTTTAACCTCACCTGATCCTTTTCTTTCTCTCTTTGCAGCTCTGCTTCCATGGAGTTTAGTGGTCCAGGAAACACCTGTTTCGTGTCTTAAACTCTGTTATCCCTCATGTAGAATCATAGTAGTCCTGGGCTCTGCTGTGATTCTCAAGACAGTTTTGCACAAACAATGATGCATTCCTACTTTCTGATTCTTACTTTAGAATCAATTGCCAAAGCACCATGACCTCATCCTCAGCAAGGTAAAACACAACTGCAGTTTACTGCTTTACAACTATAACATGCCACTCCACTTTTTTTGAGCCCTCTCTGGACTGGAAATCCTTTACATTGACAAGGCATTTGCAGGTCACCTCACAGGATGGATGATTTACACAGATGGCTGATTTGGTCCATTTGTCTTAACTTGTACTAATTCCTTTCCAGAGGATGAGAATTTTCTGATATACTAATTTTGCTCTTTCTTAGTAGTAGTGGCAGGAAAAATGGAGGAGGGGACTAGCAGAGTATTTCCACATAACTTACAATAGTTTGTCCGTCCTCTTGGAACTTCCAATTCATTCAACAAAAGTGATTTTTATTGGAGTACTTGGATAAAAAAATTCACTTTAATGTGTGAAATGACCAATAACCAGCCATCTATACTTTTCAAAGTGTAATTAACCAGAATGATTCTCAAATTGGTTACAACTGAAGTATTATGTAGAAGGAAAGATAAAAAAGTTCCTTAAGAGAAGATGTTGGGTCACACGCCACTACGCCTAAGAGTAAAATCATTATTCATCCAATGACAAGACTAATTTTGAGCCAGCATGAAAAAAATGAAGTCATGGTTATTATAGGTATGAAAGGGTTGATTATATTATAAATATACCAGGCTTAGATTGATTATCATTAAAATAAGTGGGCTAGAATAGTATAAGGATGAAAAATTACAAAGCTACTATCATGCTATTCCTATTTCAGATATAATAGTAAAATCCCCACTTGAAACTTAGTTGAAAAAATTCCACAAGTTATACATATTCATTGTGTAAAATGAGCACCCCAAAATCAAACCAAGCTGAGCCAAAGCAACGTGACATTCAATAGGACAGAATATTGTAAGGCAAGGAAGCAAGTTCCCTTCTATTCCTTTAATTTTCAGAGCTAAAATTAAATTCTTGTATGTTTCCAAAAATTTTCTTGAGGCATTGTGTTGGTTAAGGGTCTCTTGCTTTCAGGGCACACCAAAATAACACCAGCTGAACTTAACCATAAAAAAGTAGAATAACCGGACAGATGCTGGGATATTTTGTGGAATCAAAGCAGGATTTAACTCTACTGTCTTTGGAAAAGGGAGGCTAAAATAAAATTAGGAAACACCCCAGCACCTTCTGTCAGATGATGCCATTAAAGTGACTTGGCTACAAGGATTCCCCACCTCTGCTATTTCTGATTTAATTCCAAGTAAGATTGGCCAAGCTAGTTGGAGCCAGTGGGCTGTAGTGTGGCTATATGACTAGGGATAGAGGGGGATGGAGGGGAGAATTCACTATATAGAAAGCTGAATAAATTTTCTGAATAGGAACTTGTCAGAGAGCAACCCCAAGAAATACCCATTGTGCACAAGATGCTTCTGTCTGTTCACATAGAACACACACCCACACTGGATATATTTGATTCCGAGTCAAATAGCTTTCACACTGCAGTTATTTCTTAATTCATGGATGTGTTTTATACTGGTGCTATGTTAACATTAGCTATAGCTTCAGACACATCCTTTCTTCCTTCTCTCTGGCATATAAAATAGTGAAATTTCTCCAGTTTGCAATTCCCACCTGTGACTTTTGCACAGGCAGGAAAAAGTCCTCAACCAAGTATTATTTATAGTCACATTAGAATTGTATACATGCAACCATTTGTAGGAATCCCTAAACTGAAAACCGATTCCTAAAGTTACCTTCATTAGAAAAAGCACCTTGGCTATTCCAACTAATACCAACTGTATTAAATTAAATAGCATATATATGTTAAATATCATACAAGCATGGTAGAATTTAAGAACGAAGTACACTGTTAGTGGATGTGGGTTAGAATAAAATAAGGGTACTTTAATTATTTAGTTTTGTTTTTCATTTTTTGAAACCAGGTCTTACTACATAGTCCAGGCTGGGCTTGAACTCACTCTGTAGCCAGGCTGGCCTCCAATCTCCAGTGATCCACCTGCCTCAGTCTCCTGCATGGTGGGATTACAGGCGTGCAAGACCACACCTGGCTAAGGTATTTTAATCATATAAGGATAGATTACGACCATGATTTTGAATATTCAGCCTTGAGAATTGTGAGAGAATAAACTGTTATTTGAGGCACCACGTTTGCTATTCATTGTTACAAAGGTTCTGGAGAGATGCCACTCACCATTTTATTTTTGTTTTTGTGTTCATGTAATGCATTTATATATTTATTTTTAAATGGATTGATAACATTGAGTGTTTTTATCTTGTGCAACAAGATGATTTAAAGTATATATACCTTGCAGAATGGTTAAATTTAGCTAAAAAACACATGGCCTCGGAGCATTACCAGTTTTATGATTGGAGAATATAGTATCAATTCTCTTCACAGTTTAAAAAAATACAACACAACACAGATGGTTCTCTGTATAGGATAGTGTTATATCCTGATAAAGGCATTGTAAGTTGAAGGGATCATGTCAAAAGTGCGTTAATGTGCCTACTTAATGAACATTAGAGTTTAGCTTATCTTACTTTAAATGTTCTCAGAATGCTTACATTAATCTAACATTGGGTAAAATTGATTAACACAAAGATGGTTACACAGTAAAGTATTGGGTACCTCCTGTAATTTATTAAATACGTCGCTGAAAATAAAAAAAAAACAGAATGGTTGTATGAGTATATTCACCACTAATGTAAAATTAATGTACATTTAAGTACTATTCCTATTGAATTTGTATCACTTTAGCACCACCATAAAATTGAAAAGTTATAAGTTGAACCATTGTAAATTGGGAACCAACTGTATTTTTTAATGAAATACAGTAGCCTCACTGTGCAATATATCTCTTGGGTCATCTCTAGAGATGTCTCTGGCATCTCTCATCCATTCCTCCATAAAATTTCCAGCCTCTGGTAACCATTACAATCTCTGCTTCTATGTGATTAAGACTTTTAGATTTCATGAACAATTGAAATAATACAGAAATTGTCTTCCTGTGCCTGGTGTTTTTCATTTAACATAATACCCTTTGGTTCGACCATGTCAGAATTTCATTCCATGGCAGAATTTCATTCTTTTCTATGGCTGAATATTATTCTATTGTGTATATCTGTCACATTATTTTTATCCATTTATCTGTGGATAGGCATATTTTTTCCATATCTGGGATTCTGTGAATAGAGCTGTTATAAAAGCTGGAGTACAGATATATCTTTGACATAACAATTTCATTTCTTTTGGCTTTTCACTCAGTCATGGTATTTCTGCATCACATGTTAGTTTACTGTTTTTGGTAACAGCTAGGCTAGTTCAGATTCCTATCAATGGTATGTAAGGATTCCCATTTCTTTAGCTCCTCAGCTACACTTATTATTATTTGTCTTTTTCATAATCAATCTGACAGGAGTGAAGTGATATCCCATTGTGTTTTGATCTGCTTTTCCCTGTGATTGTGATATTGAGGCTTCTTTCATATACCTGTTGGCCACTTTTATGTCTTCTTTTGAGAAATGTCTACTCTGGTCCATTTTCTAAATCATTTTTTTCATTTTATATTTTGATATTCTTACATGTTTTTCATAATAAAGCCGGAAATCAAAATGAAATATGTTGGATATTTTTCCATCTTATTCTGATAGCACCGGGCCGTTATACATATGAAGCTATGCCCTTAAGCAATGCAATTCACAAATACAACCTGAGTTTCTGTTAAATCAATAATAGGCAGGACTTCTGACTAAGATGGAATAAGAGAAACTATATCTATTTGTCTGAAGTAAGCAAAATAATGAGACAAAATATGTGGAAATCGGAGTTTTAAATACATTGCTCATCAGGATCAGAGCTTGGTGGAGGACAATCTGAGAAATAAAGAGAAATCTAAAAGTCTGGGGAGATCAAGGTGTTAAAAGGACAGAAAACTGGAAAAGAGGAATAGAACCCAATGATCTACACAGCCTGGGGTGATAGTGTGTTAGTTTTCACTGAATGGCATATAATCTATTGCAATGTACAATTCTTTACAGTAATTCGTTAAAGTTTATGGCATCTAGCCAGACAAGACTTAGGGATACATCCTTATTCCTTATCATTATTCCTTATTATGCATTTCCTTATCATTACTACTTAAGAGCATACATGAGCCATAGTGTAAAGGATAAGAACTATTTCTCTAAGCACCTTCAGTCTCTCAGGACATATAGGACTCTGACTCTTCAGTTCTGTCACCTGAGGAGGGATTGGCTGTCTGATATTTGTATGGAGAACGAGAGTGACTGCAGAAGGACAGGACCTGAGGGATGACTGTTGGCTGGGAGGAATCAGGAAAAGGTAGTCAGTCCTCTTCATACCAAAGCAAGGAAATTCAGAAAGTAGCAGCAAAGTGCATAGGGGAAGGGGAAGTAGGAGGGGTGGGAGAAAAGAAAGGTGGGAAGGGAATTAACATGAGAAAAGGAAAAAATGGAAACAAAGTCTTTGTAGTCAGGGAGGGGCTGAAGGGAGAGCAGTGGAATGAGGGGAAAATATAAGAACCAAGATGGGTTATGTAAAGGTACAGATTTCCAATGATGAACGTCGTTACACTGTATACATTACTTGAAGGACAGAAGCCTGAAAGGTAAAATTTTTCTGGCTATATTGAAGAAGGTACCTTGGGAGTAGCTTTCCTTTCTTCTTCTTCTTCTTTTTTTTTTTAAATTTAATTTATTGGTACATTCTAGGGCAGCAGGATTTTTGAAAAACATTTTACTGGAGATTCTCTGTTCTCCTTAAAGAGCCAAAAAATTCAAATAATGAATCTATTTCAGTTTGTTATTTTTGCATGAATGATATTCATTTAACCACGACACTTCTCTGAGACTGATTGTACAGGACTTCAGGTGCACCTAATTGTGCTTTAAGTGCTATGTCTCATTAGAGGTAAATTTATTATAAGACTTTAGATATTTTGTATTCCCCTCTACCTCTGCTTCTGTCATTCACATTTCCTGAAGTGAGTATTTTCTCAATTCTTTGAATTAATGAAGTTCCTATTCAGGATCTTCCTCGTTTTGCTCTCTAGTTGACTGCTTCCCCCCTTTCTACTCCTACTCCAAAGCTGACTGATTAGCTCCTTGGTGCTCAAACATCAAGAAACAAGGTCATCAGTTTGGTTGAGTTCATTTCAGATCAATCTGTCTGCAGGAAGGTTGGCATTTAAATGTTCAGCATGGTCACAAGAGAGAGATTGGAGGGCACAGCTTGTCTGAACCAATTGGAAAGGAGAAATGGACTTACTTAACCTGATGATTTCAAGTGTACTTTCTTCTCTGCTGTGAAAATCTGGTTCTGAAATCATACCATACAAAGTGCAGGGACTATTTTCCAAGACCCCTTACACATACAGGTGGGGCAGTATTAACACATTATTTATATTAATAATTCAATGTTATCTCTCATAACTAATATGCTAAAAATATTGAGCTGGAGAGCAGCTGTGTAGCTGCTCATATCTGAAATAAACAAAGAGCTAGTGTCTGTGAAAAGAAAGAGCTCAATTCATAACAAAACTGCATATATTTTTAATATAGGAAATACAGCTGCTTTGCAAAATTCTTTTTAGGACAGTGGGAGATGTTATTTTCCACATTAGGCATTCACCAGTTTTAACATTTCAAACATAAACCGTTTCAAATATTTTAGAGATTGTGCTTTTGCTCTGTTTTTATTTTACTTAAGTTGGGTGGCCAAAGACTGAATTCTGGAGGTCAAGAGTTTGATTGACAGCAGGCTCTGGTTTGGGCATTCAGGAGGTGTCAGGCAATGGCATAGAGGGGAAGAAACAGAGGAACATTGGGTGGAAAACAAGCCAGGGGCCTTGGGTTTGGGAGTCTTGCCATATGTGGCAAAACTCCACAAAAGTGGAGATTGAGGAGCTAGGGATGACGTGAATGAGAGCCAGCAAAAGGCAAACGAAGGTGTGAAGTTGCAAGGGAACAGGGAATTGGGAGAGGGGCATGTGGAATGTTGGGCTGTTTTGGGTGAGACAGACCTTTGCAGTTGGGGTCTGCACGCAGAAAAGAGGCCAAGGTTCCATCCAAACTTAAGTAACCAGCTTGGTTGAAGGAAAAACAAAACCAAACAAAACAAAACATGAAGGTGGTAAGATTTGTTTCCAACTTTCTGCCATTACTTTTCAACACACTTTAGCTCTTTTGGCAGATTCTCACTACCCAGATGTTCAGGCTCCTATCCTCCTTTCCTTTGAACTACAGGGTCACCCACATTGTAGTAATCATTGAGTAATGTTCACCCACCATTTTTTCTCCTTCCCCCAAATCTGGCTCCCTCTTTGCTGGTATCCTTAATCTCTGCTGGAGTTAATGTGACGCCTGATGGAACCTGGAGTGTCAATGACTGATAATGTTTCCTCACTTTCTGATGACAGTTTTATGCTTCCTACTGCAATTGAGAGACAGTTCTAGTGGAATTGGGAAGGAAAATAGCCTTTCCCTGATTCCTTCTAATTACAGTAAATTACTCTGCCTATAAATGAGGAGGAGCCCAAAGAATGTGAACTTGGCTGCTAAAATAGCTGTAGTTTAAGAGAAACGAGAGGAGATGAAGATTTTTGGAGGGAAGAGTTAACTAGAAGCTTGATGGAAAATATAAATCCGTAGGGTTTGCATTGGAGCTAGATTAGAGGTGTCCGTGTGTTAGTTTTTTGGGGGATAAAACACAGAACATGTGAAGGACTTAGCAGCAGAGGTAATTTCATAATCAATTTTCTTTAAAACTTAGGGATTCAACTAATGGATTTCTCCCGAATGGCTTTTCTTCTCTTCTGTGAATGCAGCTCAGCCTCTACTCTGCTTGTATTCATTGGTTCTATTACGAGTCTGGGGCTGGAAAAGGTTGCTTAGGTGTCAGCCAAGGCACTCCTTCTGCTTGGGGGAGAGGGAGCTGCCAGCTCAACTCTCTGTTTCCTTCCAGTTTAAGGAGCTAATGACTCAGATTCAAACAAAACACTGAACTGAAGCAAAAGGCCAGGGAGGCAATCTCAGTGCAGATGAAGGCCCCAGGACCAAACTGCATGTCCAAAATTTTCAGTTTTAGGGAAGCGGTTGCACTAGAAGGCTTTGTGATTTTGTGCTTGTTCTGTGTTTGAAGACACATTCATCTCTGCGCATACATGGACTCTCTTTCTCTCATGGGCACACAGGCACCATTCCCCCTGAGATGGAATTAGGAGGCTATTTCACCGCACTTCAGTAAGGATCCTCTCTGAAGGCAGCACTATTAGGAAGTATCCCTCAAGTTCTATGACAGAAGGAAAGTCCCTGCCAGATGCTATGATTCAGCTGGTTGCCCAGTTGTTGCTCCTTGCCTGTGTCAGTCTTGTTTCCATTCCTCACCCAGGGAGGTGTTGGGGAAGACTACCGACATTTCTTGGGAATAACACTGAAACACAGACGAATATATTTTAAAGTCCTCTGTGGTTTCAGTAGCTTCCTGGCTATTGGTCTGGTGGCTGAATTTCTGCCAATGTTGACTCGGTGGTCATCTCAAAGCCAAACTCTTCCCTGGAGGAAAACTGCTAGACAAATTAGAGCGATCTCTATTCTTTTTGTTCTCTTTTCCTTTCATTACTCATGGACAGACCCCACATCTCACCACCTCCTTTCTGTTATCTTTTTGTGAGTAAATATTAGTCATTTCCTTCCCAGGACCTTAGGTCCATGCACTGAAGAAGAAATTGATTTCTTGAATTGATGTCCAAACTACTTGCTATAGCTCAGATCTTAAATGTCCCCCAAAGGCTCATATGTTGAAGTTTAGTGTGGAGGTGGTGGAAACTCGAAGAGGTGAGATCTAGTGGGAGGTTTTCAGGTGATTGAGATTATATCCTTGAAAAGAATTGTGAAAAGAATTTTGTCCCTTCCTCTTCCTTTGCCTTGCTTCCTGGCCATAAATTTCCATGTGTTGTCACCATGATGGGTTGATTTGCCATAAGCCCAAAACCAGGGCTGAAAGATCATGGGCTGGAATCTCAAAAACTATTATCCAAAGTAAACCTTAAAGTGGGCATGGTGGTGCACACCTATAATCCCAGGCCTCAGGAGACTGAGGCAGGATGATCACCATGAATTTGAGGCCAGCCTGCAATACAAAGTAAGACCCTGTCTCAAAAACAAACAGGGCTGGGGATTTAGCTCAGTGGTTTGAAGGCCTGCCTTGCAAGCTCAAGGACCCAAGTTCAATCCCTGGTACCAAAAACAAACAAACAAACATACAAACAAAACATAGTCCTAAATGGTATCTTTTCATAGCTGTTTCAGTGTTTTGAATGAATTCAAAATGCTTAGAGCAATTGATGTCAAATAAAAACATTGTTAATGGGTCTTCATTCACTTTATTCACTGGATCTGGCACTCTGTGACTCCTGGCTCCTCCTCAAAGTCAAAATGACCATAAAAGGTAAACAGTTTGAATCTATTCAGGACATTAAGGCAATCATGGCATCACAACTAAAGATATAGAAGGGAGCTTCCAGAATTGCTTCAGACACTGGCAAGGATGCTGGGATACATGTGATGAAAGTGAAAGGGGAATATTTTGATAGGGATTGAGAGTAACTTATCTTTTACTCTAATAAATTAAAAATTAAACCTTGACCATATGTTTTGATCAGACCCTGTGTACATAATCTTCCTCACATTGAACTTTTGTCTGTATTACTAACAAGAAAACCTGAGCACTCTCAAAGTCAGCTGTACAGGACCAGATGCCTCAATATTATCTGGAAACCTTCCTGACCTGGGTCCAGCTTCAGTTTCCAGCGTCATCTCACGAAGTATCACGCCTCTTCAAACCGGCTGGACTGGTCTACTTAATCCTTCAAACCGATGTAACCACTCTTCTCTCCTAAGTCCAACTTCTAACATCTGTAGAATCCTAATCATTCTTAAAGTCGAAGCCCATGCCCATTCTTTTATCTTTATTGGAGAAAGAAGGAAGGAGGAGGAAGAGAACAAGCGTGAGAAGGAATAAGAGAGAGGGCAGGAATAAACATGCTGACATTTATGTGGAAATAATCTCAGCTACGATGTGTAGCAGTCCTTAAGAAAGTCTGGCACTATTGTAAGGATTCATTATGAGCCTTGTTTTCAACATTTTGAGAAATGAGCATACAGATTATAGGTGTACCAAGACCTGTCAATTCCAGTTGGGAAGTATATTACATTCATTCTGGAGTAGAATCCTGTTTTTCATGCTTACCAGTGACAGATATATATGAAGACAAATTGAAATGAGTAGGTGGTTTAGTGGGCATGTGTATAGTTATTTGGAAGAACTACAGCAAATGCTGGCTACGATTTAGTGTGAAAGTTGTAGCTCATCTATTGCGGAGGACATTGTGATGTGAGATACCTTAGAGACAGGCTCTCAAGGTTAGATCTCTGAGGTTTTAAGGCTGACCAGTGCTGTCTCTTCAAATATGCTTCCCTCTCAATTAGTCAAACCAGCTTACATTGTCCTGGGAACTCACTGGATTGAAATGGAGGGCTCTTCCACTCTTTAAGATGACCTTGTATATTTACTCTAAACTGTTACCTATGAGCTTCACTATTTAATAACATTTCCAATTATAACAAGAATTGCTCTCTTGCCCATAGTTGGTATTCAGTGAGGTTCTGATACCAATTGATTTTGTGTAGCAATTTGCCTCTAGAGGTTTCTTGATAAATACTTGGTGGTTAGTAATTAGTGTATTACATTTGTAGACTATTGCATTTTCCCTTTCCAATGGATAGCCAGGAGCTTAATTAGTGATTCAATTACCAGTGGCTGAAAATTTCCAAAGAGCTTTAGGTCAAGACTTAGAGTGTTGGAGAAGTGGGTACGACAAAATGGTAAGGCACAGAGATTTTTTTCATTCAGTTTTAGATATAGATTAATAATTTATATTTTTATTAATCACAATGACTTCAGTTATATTCAAACAAACCATTTCTTATTTTATAGATGAAGTAACTGAAACGCAACAAGACTGTCTTACTTAAAAAAATTGGTCATTAACAAAACAGTACAGGTATCCACATATTTTAGCTTTCAGGCAAATGGAAGCCATCCTATTTTATACTAGTTTATTTTTAGAGTGTAATTAAGGGCATAGTTACTTAATCTTTATATTTCACAATGGCTGCCTAGAAGCCAAAGGAACAACAGCCACCAGAGTTAGGCATCATTTTTATTGCCATATACTTATATACAAAGTTCTTTACGTTCACTATAATATTAGTTAATGAAATAAACATTGCTAACTACAATAAACATTGTAGTTAGCATGGAGCTAAACTAAAATTTCAACATATGCTGGTTGAAGAGATTGATCCAACGGTCTCAGTTGTCATTACCAAGGTAAAGACTGTGGCAAGAGTGACTCCTACGAAAGAGGGAAATAGCTTTTGTGGACCTGGGTGTCCACGTCACAGTGTCATCTCAGACATTTATTTATTCTAGGCTGAGTGTAGTTTGGAAATATTGTATGATTAGACTAGTGGGCACCACGGAGGAAAAAGAAACAGTCTTTTTTTTTTTTTTCTTTTCCTTTTATTCTAGGATGATGATGCATTTAAAAGTATTTGTATAGAAACTTGGGTAAAGTATCTTATTTGTGGCCAAATGTGAGTTAAATAAGAAAATATTAATTGAAAGTAGTTTGGAATAATGATAGCATAACAATTTCAAGAAGAATAGAATTTATTTAATACTGAATCATCCAAAGTGAAGATATACTTTACATAGCTAAAATGGTTTTATGATAAAAGTGGAATTTAAAAGTGCTAAGTTGTATTAAATAGGCAGAATTACCAGGACACAATTTAGTGTCCTTTGCATTATTTTCAATATTTAGTTCTTGTTTTGGAATTGGACTTTTTAATTGTAAATTGTAAATGTAAAGGAAAGTCATAATCTTCTTCAATGTCTTGTTATTTATTAACTCAGGGAAATTACTACTCTGTGTATTTTGGTAACTTTTTTTTAAACCTTAAACTGGTATTCTTTTATAGGGGAAATCAAGAAAGCTTTTTAGTCAGTCTTGTCAATGGTAATAATACATTGGAATAGCCCAAGACTCAACTCCAAGAATGCTTTAAGGGAAAAGAAAAAAATATGAGAAAATGAAAAAATGGAAATGAAGTGTTTGTAAAGGGGGAGGGGAGGAGGGGTGAAGGGAGGTCAGGGACAAGGGGAAAAAATGAGGACCAAGACCTGTCATGTAAAGGTACAAGATCCCAGTAATGAATGTAACTGTGCTGTATACCTAAAATGTACCAATAAACTCAATGAGGAAAAAAAGAAAAAAAAAAGAAAGAGTAGAACAATGATGACAATACCTGTCAGTGTATATAGTTAATTAGAATATTGTAAGGAAGTTTTTTTCCCTAGTATTAAAAAACCCTGGATAACATATTGGCTAGGATATAATAAAAAAATTGTTCAATAATCTATCAACTAATATTTAACTGTACTACCACTCATTTTGGTTTTGTGTTTTGTTCTGTGTGTTGCATGATCACAATTCTGGGAGAATATGTGTTTGTGCAATATTTAGTCAGTGTGGAAAAGTAGATTTAATTATATTTGGAGAGAGTTAGAAGGTAGGGTTAGTATGGGTGATAGAAGCAGTAAACATAATCATGCTTTTTATACATAGAAAGAATTTTATGATGCTACAATTTCGCTTTCTACTAGTTTTCCTTTCACAAAGTCATCCGTAGTCTTACAACCTAAAAAAGAACACCTTTTCCATAACACAAAGGAGAAGAGATGGGAAGTACAGAAATAAGGAATTTTCTGATTGTTATTGACTATTGTGAATAAAATAGATAAACTTACTTTAGTTTTGTAGACAAGTATGACATGCAAGACATGAGACGAAAGGTGCTTTGAAATCATTTTTCTTTCTTTTCCATGAACAGCTGTACTCTTGGTACTCAGAGTGTGGCCTTCATGCTCTTCACATGAACAGCTACTCAGAGCTTGTTAGAGATGTGGGCTCTCTGTTTCCATGGGAATCTCAGGAGTTGCAATTCACAAGATCCTCAGGTATCTCCTATCTGTGCTAAATGTGGAGCACTACTGATTCATAGTTTTTTTCAATGCCTATGGAGGTATGAGGTTTTTCTGATGTTGGCAGTGAATTAATACACCCTTCCCCTTTCTTTCTCAGCAGAGATATGTGGGTCTGAAAGCAGGAGGGTAGAAGGGCTACTAGCATTCATACAGATGACTAATATATAAGTCCTTCTCAACTGCAGTGGTGGTGCTTACAACATAAGGAAAGGATCAGAGGTGACTTAATACCTCATGCTGAGGTTATTTATTTTTCACAAGGAGCAGAATCAAAGTTGTGGTAACAGGAAGAACTTGTTTTCTCATGTCAGATTAGACTGTGTTGCTTCTGACTGATTTTAATTTTCCTTTTGAGGAGGTGAATTTGTTTTTTAAGCAATTAGTGGGATTAAATTCATCACTCTATAGTCAGCAGCCTGAAGTGGATGCAAACATTCTACTTTCTCCCCTGACCTTAGGAATAGAACTGATTCTTATTCTTTTGAGTGGAGGATATGTGAGGGCCAGTTGCATCTTGTTTAATAGAGTTACTGAAAGAGAACAAGAAATTCTCCAACTCTGGTGATAAGTGAAGAATTACCTTAGCGAATGAGTTGAGAAACTAGGAACCATTATGTGGAAAATAAAGGTTATAAGAGTGGCACAGAAAAGTTAAAGAGAGAGAAGACATGGGAGAGGACACTCAGAAGAGTCTGCCTCCAATAGTGATCCTTGACTTTTGCTACATATTAGAATCACATAAAAAACATAAATTTTCTGATTTTCAGGTTGCATCCAGGCCAATTACATTAGAATCTCTAATGAGACCTAGGTATCAGATTAAAAAAAATTCCAAGTCATTCAATTTCAGGGATAAAATTCAGAACCATTGAAGGTCTAAGTTTGCCGAGTGTTTTCTCCATATGTAGTTTATGTGTTTCCAGTGGGGAAGAATGGTAGTCAGGTAGAGTTGCAGCATAATGATTATTTGAGAAAAACTCAAGGGGTCAGTCAATAAGACATGAATTGTCCTTTGGGAATCCCAAGGCAAGTCTATGTCGGGCATCAGAAAGTGTGTGATTAAATCCCTTGGTAATGTTCTCCATTCCTCCTTCTCAATCTCTACACTCCACCAAGAATCACTGTGGGCTGTGTGTCGTAGCCAGCCTCCAAAACAGCCCTCCAATTACCTCATCTCCTAATATTTGTGCCTTTGTGTGGTTGTCCCCACAGTGAATCACTAAGGGCAATAGAATATGGCAGAAGTGAAGGTTCAAGATGTCCAAGGCTACATCATAGAAGGTGTTACAGCTTTTGCTTTAGGATCTTAGATCACTATCTCTGCCACTCCTGGTGTGAACACTAAATGAAGTTGTATAGAGAAAGACAAGCTTGCCAACAATTTGAGCAAAATCCCTTTGAAATGAATCATCCTGGAATATTAATCTTAGGATGATTCTAGCTCCAACTATCGGTTGATTGCAACCTTATGAGAGACTTCTGAGCCAGAACGCCTTAGGTTAGCTACTCTTAAATTTTTGGGTTGCAGAAATTGTAAATAATGATTGCTTTTAAGCTGTTATACTTTGGAATGATTTGGTAAACAACAGTAAATAGCTAATACAGCAGAAATCATCCAAACCACGGTTACCTATTAAACTAGTCTGTTTGGGGCATATTTAGAGGTGAGTTCTGGAGCATGGCCATAGAATAGCATTTAATTCTATCTTAAATTACATTGGCTACCTAGAAAAATAAATATTAAAGATAATAACAAAGCTACAACGTCCTTAAAATATTCTCTTTTTATTAGGTCTTAACAATTAGATGGACAGCATTTGGAAGATAGATCAATGCTGTCCTATAAACCTTTTGTGATTATGGAAATGTTTCATCCATGCACAGTCCAGTAGGGTAGCCACTAACAGCAGTTGGGTATTGAGCACTTGAACTTTAGGTAGTTGAACTGAGGGACTGAATTTTAAACTTCATTTAATTTCAGAATCTGTCTATCATATTGACAGAAAAACTCTATACAATTTCTGGGAAGGATAAAGACAAAGAAGATAAAGTCTGCCCTGGAGTGCAAGCTGCGAATTAAAAATGGGTGGGAATTCTAGTTAAGGAGCAATTTATCTATGATACAGTCAATTAAATGATTCTTATTTTATCTGTCAATATTATGCCTTTCAGAGTAAGAGATGGCAAACTACAGGGAAGCAGATCACAAAGACTTTTGTCTAAAATGTAAATAAATTCAAGCTTTCTAAAATCAAGTAATCTTGTGCTAAATTTGAAAGGAATTTTCAGATGTTGTGAAATCACAATTATCAATATGGTACATGCTGAGTGGCTTTCCAGAAGGAATCTAGCCATTGCAGATACTATTTTTTTCTTCAACTCTATCAGGTGATGACAAAACTACCCAATCTTTTCAGGAAGATTTCTACATAATGTACTACTGACACAATCTATTCATAATGTCTACTTTTTAAAATAAAGGACTAGTAATCATATTTTATGTCATCAAATGCCCAATAATTATTTCACACAATACAGACACTCCTCATTCCTTTCCTGTCATGAACTGGATTGATTGCTAAATGAGGAATTGTATAGAGTGTGTACATTATAAGCTTCAAAATAAAGAAATGGTCAAAGGAAGCTCCAACTGTATGACTTTGCTTTTATTTGCATCATGCTTATATGCAGTACTGTAATGTATAGCAGAACATAAAACTATAGTACTGTACTGTACAGTACAATCAGTAAAAACTACAGTACTGTATAAACTAGGTATATTGCATAAGAAAAAGTCATTGAGGCTCTACCAACAAAATGTAGAGAATAATACAAAAAAAAGATGGGTCGTAAGTCTGAACAGAGTGCTTTGATCATAAATCTGAACGATTGTTAAACAGGTAGGTTATTAAACAGAATATCTGTATTACATGTCATATTATCAAAGTAGTTCAATGAAAACAACTTGTGAGTGAGCAGCACAAGTCAGCCTCTAAAAACTGGGAGTCCAGAAGCTGGAATATAGCAACTTGTGGAAGAGAAAGAGGCAGGTAGCTCCTTGAGACCCAGGAAAGTTCTGAAGGGTGAATTGGAGTCCATGGGGAGAGTTAGGTGATAGACCTTAAGGCAGAAGAGGGAGGTGAAGAAATGTGTTTTCCCTGACTCCAAGCTTGGGGAGTGAGAGAGGAGGCTTGAGCCTACAGAGGTGTGGTGACAGTGGGGGACTCTGAGAGGCAGAATGGAAGGGAGTAGTGGATGTGGTAGGTGTCAGTGGATGGTGAGTTACTCCATTCCAAAGGTCCCCAAGAAAGGGTAACTGGCTGGGTGTCATTTTTGGGTGGGGCTAGCTGTACCTGAGACTTAGAGTAGACATGGGTTGGCTCCATCTCAGAGCTTGGTGTCTGGGTGAGGCACTGGAAGAAGCCCAGGGTCAGAGAGCTGAGATCAAGCCAGTAACAAACACTCATAGTATTATGGACTAAACAACTGGGGTCACAGGCTCACATCCAGAGATCAGAATCATCTTAAACTTCTTCAGAATTGAACTGGCACTCCACCCTATTCCTATTGCAGGCTTGTGGGTATTATACAGCATGGCACCCTAATCCTACTGCAGGCTTACTGGGATCACACAGTATGGATCTGGACTCTGTTTGCCTCCTTTGTCTACCAGTGAAGAGCAGAGACATTCTCTGAGATGGGCACTAGCACAAAACTGTAGAGCCCAGAAGATAACCACAGGCTTGAAATCACAGAGAAATTTCTCTCTTTGCTCTAGTTTGTTCATTTGTTTTGTTTTTTCCTGACTGTGAATTGTTTTTAATACTGTGAACATTGTTTTTAATCTTTTGGTTTTGTTTAGTTCTTGTTTTTGTTTCTTCCTTCTTTTTTCCCCCCGTCTTCTTCATCAGTCTCCAAAAGTTTAGATAATCTTTCTTTACCCTTTAAAATTGTTTCTAATCTCTTTTTCTTCTGTTTATTTATTTTTTCCTCTTATCCCTTTTACATTTTCTTACCAGATGATAAAATAACTCAATGGAGGTGAAATTCAATGTATATAAATTTCTGGTTTGTTTTATATTTTGGTATATAACTATAAATCTTGTTCAAATGATTAAAGGTGGCAAATTAATAGTTACCGCAGTTTGTCATTTTTTAGGCTGTGTTAGATTGTATCATTATTACTGATGGTACCCCTTAGCCAAGGTGACATAGGTGTTCTAATAAGCTGTTCTTTATTATATGCCAAGACTGAGATTGTCTGAGGGTCAGAAAAAATACTATAATCCAATACTAAAGAACCAGGGTCTAGGCCAAATAGGCAGCAACTCCTCATATCTAATAAATTGAAGAGATAGAATCTTGCAGCAGACTCAAAAGCCAAAATTTAGCTATGACTAGAAGACATCCCCAAAATAGTCACTCCCTAGGGAGTTCTAGTAATAGTAACAAAGCTACCTACCATAAGAAATTTATAAGCATCAACTCAGAAAATATATTTTGAAAAATAGCAAATGGAAAGACATGAATGCAAGATGCCAATCCAGACCTCAGCTCGTTCAAGGGAAATCTAGGGAGCGATGTGATGGAACAAATCAAAACCCCCACCTGAACTCTCTGAAATGATTACAGGGGAAGTAAGAAAACAAATGAATGAGGATCTAGAAAAAAATTGGAAATAATTGCTTAGTTAACTAAAGAGAGGATAAAAAGAATAAAAGGCAAATTTACTTAATCAAGAGTATATCCAGATAAAAAATAGAGATTTAGGAAAATGATACAAACCATGAATGCTCAACATATAGTAAAGAAATGGAATCTATGAAACAGATTCAAACAGATATCCAGGCAATGAAAAATTCTGTTGAAAAAGCAGAAATAAAGAGCTTGGACTGGAGGTTCCATTTGACCCAGCCATCCCTCTGCTGGGTATCTTTCCAAAAGAACTAAAAGAATCATATCACAGAGAAGTATGCGCACCCATGTTTATAGCGGCACAGTTTGTAATAGTTAAAACTTGGAAACAGCCCATTTGCTCATCCTTTGGAAATTGGATAAAGAAGATGTGGTTTTTCTATAAAATGGAATATTACTCAGCCATAAAGAATGAGAAAATAGATTCATTTATAGGAAAATGGATACATATTGAAGATATACTCCTAAGTGAAATAAATAAGGCACACATGTGTAAATACCAAATAGTCTCTCTGGTGTGAATAATCTGCAATAATACAGAAGATCCTAATAAGATTACTGACATTTAGAAATGGGAAAAAAGGAGCTAAAGGTGTAGGGAAGGTGGGATGGGTAGGGGAAGGGTAATAAGGGAAAAGAAAAAAATGTGAGATAATGAAAAGATGGAAATAAAGTGTTTGTAGATGGGGAGGGGAGGAGGGGGTAAAGGGAGGGCAGGGACAAGGGGAAAAAATGAGAACCAAGACATGTCATGTAGAGCTACAAATTCCCAACAATGAATGTAATTGTACTGTATCCCTAAAATGTACCAATAAACTCAATTAAAGCTAAAATTAAAGAAAAAAAAAGCAGAAATAACCAATGTTGAGGGCACAATATCAGATCTAGAAGACAGGTCTGTATTTCGGGATCATGAAAGGAAAGACTTCCTTCAAATAGCAAGGGATCAAGAAAAATCAGTTCAAAAGCTGCTAGATAATGCAAAGGAGAATAAGATAAGATTGATCAGAAACAATGAAAAATCAGGCAATAGTACAGAGGACATCTAAAAGAAACCAAAAAGTTATTCATAGCAGTAATGACAGGAAACTTGCCATATGTGGAAAAATAATTGACATGCACATAAATGAGGCATATAGAACTCTAATTAGCCATGAAATTAAACACAGGAACAGAATATTAAAGGTAGTTAGAGAAAAGAAACAAATCACCTATAAAGGAAGTCCATCAGAATCTCAGAAGAGTTTGCAACAAAAACCCTTAAGTTACAGAGAGCTTGGCATGAAGTATTTCAAGCTCTAAAATAAAATAACCTCCAACCCAGATTGGTATACCTTGCAATGCTCTCTTTCTTTCAAAATTTTTGGAAAATAAGATACTTTCATGATAAAGAACACCTGAAGAAATTTGTGAGCACTCCATAATTTTCTGAAGGATATTCTAGAAAGAGATAACAAAGACTACAATTACATGAGCTTCAACAGAAGGTATCCATCAGGCAAGGCAAGGAATTAAAAACAGGGGAAAGAAAGAGAACCAATAACAAGAAAATAATATGGCAAGGATAAATAAATAAATATCAGTTATAACCATTAATGTTAATGGTCTCAATTCATTAATAAAAAGAAACAGACTGGCAGAATTGATTAAGAAACAAAGTCTAGCAATATGCTGTGTGTAACAAACACATTTAACTCAAAAAGAGATTCATAGACTTAAAGTCAAGGATAGAAAACAATACTCCATGCAACAAGAACACATAAAAAAGCAGGGGCAGCTATTCTACTTGCAGACAAAGTGGATGTCAAGCCAATATTGATCAAGAGAATTGAAAAAGGTCACTACATACTTGATAAAGGAACAATCCAAGAGGAAGAGATAACAATCATAAATATATATGCACCAAATTCCAGTGCACCCAACTATGTAAAACAAATATTAATGGACATGAAAAATCTGATAAACATCAATACAATTGCAATGGGAGACCTCAATAACCAACTGTAACAAACAGACTGATCAATTAGACAAAACCAAACCAAACCAAACCAAAGAAATATCAGAACTGAACTAAACCTATGAACATTAAAATTTAGTGGGTATCTAAAGAATGTTACACCCCGTCACACCAGAATAAACATCTTCTTAGTTGCATATGAGACTTTCTCAAAAATAGACCACATACTAGTTGATAGAACATGAAATAAAATCAAAGGAATTAAAATGATTCCATATTTTCAGACCATACTGCAAGGAAATTGGAAATCAATGACAAAATAAAACGAAAAAAATTTCATAGACACATGGCAATAAAATAACACCCTCTTGAACAACTAATGAGTCACTGATGAAATTAAAGAAATTGGACAGTTTCTACAATTACACGATAATGCCAATACAACATACTGGAACTCATGGGAGGCAATGAAAATAATCCTACCAGGGAAATTTATACCAGTGAATTCCCACATCAGATAAACAGTGAGTTCAAATAAACAACCTAATTTTGAACCTCAGTCTTCCAGAAAATGAAGAGCATGTCAAGCCCAAAGCTTGTATAAGGAGGACATTATAAAGATCTAAGCAGAAATTAATGCAATTGAGCCTAAGAAAACAATACAAAGAATCAGTGAATCAAATTGTTGCTTCTTTGAAAGATTAAATAAAATAGATAAACCTTTGGCCAACCTCAGCAAAAAAAGGAAAGAAAAGATTCAAATCCTTGAAATTAGAAACAAAAAGAGTGAAATCAGAATGGATCCTGCAGAAATTCAGATCATTAATATCTACTTTGAGAGCCCGTATTCTAATAAGATGGAAAAATAGAAACAAATGGACAGATACTTAGATACATATGAATATACAAAGTTGAATGAAGAAGATATAAAAATTCAGTATCAGTCAATGAAATTGAAGATGTAATTAAAAACCTACCCAACAGAATCACTTCTCGGCCTTTTGGCTAAGATCAAGTGTAGAAACCTATCAACAGAGAGAATCCCAGGTCCCAAAGGATTCACTGTTGAAATCTACAAGAAATTTAGAGAAGTTCTAATGTTACTGCTCCTCACACTCTTTAGTGAAATTGAAAAGGAAGCACTACTCCCAAACTCATTCCTGGAAGCAAATACTATCCTGATACAAAAACCAGAGAAGGATCCAAACAAAAAAGAGACCTACAGGGCAATCACCTAATGAATATAGATACAAAAATCCCCAATAAGATACTAGCAAACAGAATATAGACAATCATCAAGAAGATTATACCCTATGACTATGTAGGGTTCATCCCAGGGACACAGGGATGGATCAAGATATGCAAATCAATAAATGTAATACACTATATCAACAAAACCAAGGACAAAAGTGACATACATCTCAAAAAGCACACAAAGAGCATTTAACAAAGTCCAAAACCCATTCATGATAAGATACTACAGAACACTGCAATCAGTGGTCTTTATCTCAACCTGAAAAAAGCCATCTATGACAAACCAACAACTAACATCATACTAAATTGTCAAAAACTGAAAGCTTTTACTCTAAAATCAGGAACAAGACAAGGATATCCTTTTATTCAATTTATTTCCAGAAATACTAGCAAAACAAATAAGAAGTATAAAAGGAACAAGAGAAAAAAATAAATAAGGATAGGAAAGAAAGAAGTTAAATTATCATTATTTGTGCATGACATGATACTCTGCATACTCTACCAAGACTTTTAGATTTAATAACTGAATTCAGTTGTGTAGCTGGATACAAAATCAATGCTTAAAAATCAATAGCATCCCTGTATACAATTGACAAACTCACTGAGAGAGAAATTAGAGAAAACACACCTTTCTCAATAGCTTCAAAAAGTAAAGTACTTGGAAATCAATCTAATGAAGTAAAAGAACACCCTTCCCTATTTACATTGAAAACTCCAGCACTCTGAAAAAGGAAACCCAAGAGGATACCAGCAAATGGAAAGGTATCCCTTTTTCTTTGCTAGGAAGAACCAATATAGTAAAAAATAACCATACCTCTAAAGTTGTTATATAGATTTAATATAATCCTGAGCGATATACCAATAGCTTGCCACACAGAAGTAGACAAAATAATCGTAAAATTCATTTGGAACCAGAAAAGATCTAGAATAGGGAATGAAAATCTAGGCAACAAAGACAAGGCAGAGGGCATCATGACCCCTGAATTGAAATTATGGTACAAAGCTATCATTATAAAAACAGCATGGTATTGGCAAAAAAGCAAAGCAAAACAAAACACCATCATCACCACCAAAACAAATAAGCAAATAAACAACCATACAAACAAACAGAAACAGACCTGAGGATCAATGGAACAGATTAGAAGTTGCAGAAGCCACTCTAAACACACTTAACTTCAACAAAGGGGCCAAACACCTTCACAAGGAAGAAAGAGATATAAATCGTGCTGGAAAAACTAACTTTCCACATGCCAAAGATTAAACCTAGACCCAATGTCTCTCACCACAAAACTAAAATCAAAATGGGTCAAAAATCTAAATATTAAAACAGAAACACTAAATGATCTATAAGATGCAATGTCTTAAAGACATAGGTGAAGACAATGCTTTATGAACAAGACCTGATCCTTCGCAGTGAAACTGGCATTGATGGAGCCATTGCTGTGTTCACCTCTGTAGTGAATGCCTTGGAGGATAGAAATACATAAAATAGGGGCCTAGGGATTTAGCTCAATTGGTTCTGCTGCCTGCCTCACAAGCACAAGGTCCCAAGTTCGATCCCTTGTATAAAAACAAAACAAAACAAAACAAAAACCCACATTAAATGTATGTAGTAAAAGAGCTTACTAGGCAAGAGTATAAGACAAAAATTAAATACATAAAAACAATCACAGAGCCAAGAATAACAGGGATAATTAACTGTTCAATGAGCTTAATAAAGAGTGCACTGATACATTTTCCTGGTCCTTTGGCACAGAAAAATTCTGCCTGTGTCATATGTGATCAACAGGTCTCATAAGACCATGCTCCAAATCATTCCCTTCTGCATCAAAACAGGCAAACCATATTTTTTTTATATTGAGGCAAAAAGAGCAACCTCAAATGAGTTTGCTTTTTTGCCTTAATATGAAAAAAAATAAGTAGCTTATTATTCCCTGGTATCAGATATTACAGAAATAATACATATTTTGAAGACATTTATCTTTTCATGAATGCTGTGCTTATTTGCAAAACATGCTTACTGAATGTACCCAAAATGCTACAGTACTGCTCAAAATGCTACAGGTACTGCTCATTTAATGACTGAGTTAATTACTAGGTCATTAGGTAAATTGGTTCTTTTTTTGTTCCCCATTAAGTTTATAGGTACATTTAAAGCAAACAATGCAGTTACTTTTATCATTGAGATCTTGTACCTTTACATGATATGTCTTGGTTCTTATTTCTTCCCAATACCCCTCCCTTCACTCCCTTCACCCTTCCCTATTTATAAAAACTTTTCCTTTTTTCACATTTTTTCTTTTCCCTTATTTCCTTTACCCTCCCCTTTCCACTTCCCTTTTAGCCATTTTCTTCCTATTTCACACTATCAATTGAACCATTTGAACCTTATTTAAATTGGTTCTCAAATGAGGAATTGTATGGAATATGTACCTTACAAGATTCTTAATGAAGAAAGGGTGAAAGGAAAAGGAAACTGCAACTTGATGACTGCTTTTATTTGCATAACTCTCACTTGCAGTACGCATTGTAACAAAATCTGAACTATAGTACTAGACTGCACAGTAAAGTCAGCAAAAAATTATAGTGCTGAATAATCAAGGTGTATGGTGCAAAACATTGCGGCTCAATGAACAGGGGGATATTGGATCAACAAGGATATTTATCAACAGATGAAAGGATTAAAAATGCGGTATACATACAAAATGGACTATTAATCAGCAACGGTAAAGATGCAATCCTGTCATTTGTCATTTGTGGCGAAATGGATGGAACTAGAAAACAAGTAAGCCTAGCATAGAAAGACAAATGCCACATGTTCTTACTCACTGAGGAAGCTAAGAAGTAGATCATATAGGAGTAAAGAGTAAAACATATATTATGCCTTGAGCCCTGTTTCAGGTATTGTGGATGTAAGATTGAGAAAGGTAGACAAGGTTTGCGTGCATGAGTTAAGGTAGACAGAACAATTTCAGTAAAGTGAACAGTAAACAAACTCCATAGACAAATATGTTGTATGAAGATTATAAGCCATGGTAATAGAATAATTCATAAGTTTTTCATTAACTAATTAATTAAGTTCATATTTGTTATTAATTAGTAAAAGTTAGTCATACTTCAACTTTTTAAAGGTATCAAAGATCAAGATTTCCAATACTAGTTTGAACCATGAAAATTATGTACTGGCATGCAATAATAGTGATAAAGACATATAGAGATTATCATAATTTATTTTTTAGTTTAACACAGTACACTGGAATGGATTTTCATACATATAATTTATAAACTTTTAAAAGGTAATAAAGATCATCTCTACTATGTATTCATTGAAAACATTCTAGTTAAATTCACATGACTTCCCATTCTATAATAATTTCTAGAAAACAGAAATTCCATGCATAAATGCATTTCAATTATTTTAACTACACTGATGCATTTGACAATATTTTTGTCAAGAACTTCATAGGTGAGTAGTAGACTGGATAACAATGCTGTTGATATTTAATGCTTTAAGCATTTGCCTGCTATGTATTGGTAAATAGTTGTGCAGTTTTCCAATGGAATTTGACTAGCCTACACTCTTGCTTCTCTTTGTTAATACCCTACCAATAATTTTGATTGAATTTTAAAAGGGAGGATACAATGCTAAAATTATAAATAACAGAATCACAAATAAAGACAATGTCAACTATCAGAAATATACGAGGCCAAAACCAATGGAATGAGATTAAGTAGAAATGAGTTACAAGTTCTGTTTAGGTTCAGAAAGTCAGCCACATGAGAATGAGTTGGCTTGGCCACAGTACAGATGGCAAAGTTATGGGATTTTCATTTGATGACAACCATAAAATAAGCCAATAGTATGATGTGGCTGTTAGGAAAATAGCCTGCATTAGTGAAATACTGTGCTTAGAACCGTGGAAGCAATGCAAAGACAACTTCACCAAATTCTCCTTTGATGAGATAACTTATGGAATAAAGTGTTAAGTTCTTTCATTATATTTTAGGACTTCAGTAACTGGAGTATGTTTGGATGAAGGCACAGAGAACTATGAATATCATCTTTTCAGTCCAGGCTGAAAGTTTAGAATTTGTTTTCCTATAGGACAAAAGACAAAGGAGATATTTGCAGAGTATCTTTGTCTTTAAGAAGCCAGAGAAAGTTAATCTAGCATATTGGTTTGAAGTTAGAGTGAATTTTTTACTATAAAATTAAGAACAAAAGTGTTGTCCAACATGTGGCTAACATGGGAGGGGGGTATTACTTTTCCTAGAATCACTTAACCCAAAAGATTCATCTCAGAGTGAAAACGTGGGTTAAATATTATATCAGTTATCTAGCCTGTATGATGAATTACTCCAAAATAAATAGTGCTAAAACAACAATTTAATGTTTTTCATTTCTTTTTCTTTTTCGAATCAGGAACTCAAAGTTCTGCCTGGAAAGATCACTTGAAGTGTGTCAAGCGGGTAGAGTTATATACTGAATGGAGCCATAGCCCAAGAAAGCTTCACTGGGCTGACATCCCAAGGAGCCTCATTCACCTATCAGGACAATTTTGCTGGTGATTGGCTGAGAGCTTAGGTGGGACTGCCAGTCAGGGCATGTACCTACAGCCTCTGTGTGTCCTCAACTTCCTCACAGTGTGGGTGCCTCAGAATAGTTGGGCTTCTTACATGACAAGTCAGGGAAATAGAAGTTTCCCAATGGACAAGGAGGAAGCTGTATTATTCCTTATAATGATATTCTCATAGGTCCTATTACTTTTTTTTCTATATGACTGACTTTGTAAATGAGTCAGAGGCCCATATAGTTATGTGGAGGGTGACCATAGAGCCCCTTTTGGTCAGACGAGTGTCCAAACTTTCTAGACATTAAAAAAAAATAACCTGTTAATTTACTTCCAACTTTAAATATCTGATATTTATACAAGTTATTGGGTGGTAATAAAAGTTTTAATGGAAACAAGGATGTTTAATATCTTCTTCTAAATCAGCTGGGGTGTATGCCTTGGCTTTCATGACATTTTTCATTAACACTATCACATTAAGGGTTTTTAGCTTAATTTACATGAGTACATACATACTGGATATTATGAAAAATGCACCACTCAAATTCTGAATTCTTTCAAGTAATTTGTCAGAAATTATGAAAATGAATGAATACATAATTTGATAAATACATTTGATAAATCAGGAAAGTTCAGCTCACTTAGGCCAGCAGGGAGGTTGCAATGAACCTATTGAAGGCAAGCAATTGACAAGTGCATGAAATTTGTGACTTCTACATTGTCTTGTTGCATAAAAATATGTATGGAAAAATTTAAAAATTGAACTTGTGAATTGCATTTTGTGACAGATAAGCTTGGAGTGCTGTGCCTTATGGAATATGGAGTCATGCGTATCTGGAGACCTAACCCTTAATCCAGTCTCGATTTTAATAACTACTGAAGACACTGTATTTTTGCTCACTCCTACTATTCATTGTCACATCAATTTCTAAAGGTCTCGATCCAGACCTGCTACAGTCTTGCCTACTAGAGTTTGATGCTCCGTGTGTCCTGATGTTTGACCCTGGACATATTTGGACTCAGCCTGCAACTGTAAGTAGGTTTTAGCATTTTTAAAATCAATGACCCAAACTGGATTTGTATTGCTGTCCCCAAAAAGTCCTGATGGGCCTTCTCACCTTCGTTGCACTGCTGAGGTCCAGCTGCTGTAAATTACCCTTCTAAAATTGTAGTGAAAGAGCTTTGCTTCTCACAGTTTTTTTTTCCTCCATTGAAGAAGAAAATCTATGTTCTCCCAGCATATTCTTTAAGAAATCAAATATCTGAAGAAATAAATCAGACTTCAATCCTTTCTTTATATTTCTCTCTTCTCTTTTCTGATTAAAAATAGAAATACTAATTGAAATCTTGACTTTTTCACCATTTTATTTTATCCAATGACTCAAAATTTCAGTGTCTCCTTTCACATTGATCAAAGAGTTTTGGGAAATCATTGCAGAATATTAGAATTCTAGGTTACTGTTTCACTGTTACAGAGCTAAGAGCCACTCATACATACAAACGGGAACCCAGACAGTACTTTCAAAGACTGCATTTAAAAACGTAACCTGCTGTCTAGTAAGCAGTTTTCTTGCTTTCATAGTTTGACCTTAATTTTAATTCAAATTGTACTTTCATTCACTATATTACAGTAGAAGACATCCATGAAATTCTGATTAGCTTGACATTGAATCAGAACTTCCTGTTGGTATTTAAGTACTATGGTAGTGTTGAAAGAGTGAAAAGGGAAACTATAGCAGCCCCATCAATGAGAATTCAAATATGATAATTTAGATACACAAAAGGTTGGTGTTTGGATTTTGTAGTGAAACCTTTTTGTCTCGTTCTTTAGTCTTTATCTGCCTTTAAATAACAAGTTCATTTGCAACATGCTATGAAAGAATTCCTGCAAGAAAAAGAAGTTTATTCCTTCAACAACACCCTTCACTATGGAAGGTTCCCACCCTGGGTTGATTTTAAACTTTCTCAGGCTTTTTGTGGATGGCCCGGTTTGGAGCAACCCAATTGTGTCAGACAGATCACCCTATCCAGCTATAAGCTCAGAGTTCAGGGGAACATTTGGCCAATGTCTGCAAAGTCCAGTCAGATTATTTATTTTTTTGGAAGCTGAAACAGAGCTGAAATATGGTTTGGGTTTTTGCACCAAGTGTTTTCTTGAGAAAACCAGAGTTTTCTGCTGTAAAATGCCCAGTGATGAAGTAAGAAAGTGAAATAAGCCAGCATATTTTTCATATATAAGCTTTTACTAGGTATCAATGACTTATTTGTTACATTACTTTTATTTATTTCTGATGGTTACGACCATTGTATCACCATAGCTAAAGAGATGTCAAGAAGGAGGGTGCAGAACAAATTCTCAAAGGTCATTATAGCCTGGTAAATTTGGGGCACTTGACTTGACCCTACAGCTTCCACCTGAGGAAATGGAAGACGACAGCTTGTGCCTTCATTGTCCTCAGGCAGCAGGGTGTGGATCCAGAAGCTGAATTGGGGGGGTGCTCATAGCAAGAGATAATTAAAGAGGTGACAACAGGGTGGGGGATTTAGCTCAGTGGTTCTGCCGCATGCCTCTCAAGCGCAAGGGCAAGGACCCAAATTCGATCCCCGGTACCAAAAAAAGAAAAATGAAAAAACAAAAAGATGACAACAAATGAGAACCATTTTCTCACTAGAGATATTGTCTGAATTAGCAGTAGTATAAACACAATTTTCAGAATATTTAAGATAACTGAAATAAGAAACAATAACAAGTAAAATAAAATGTCAATAATTTTTCTGTATTTTAAAAAGGATTGCTGGAAGCTTAGTCCTGTTTACTGAGGAAACAAAAAAAGAAAGATATAAATTTTTGAATGGTGGAAAAGACCTAGTCAGATAAAAACATAATTTGTTCATAAGGCCTATACATATTCATAAATTCTTATACAAATATATAAATTTATCTGCAATATATTTAAATATATGTAGTTATTTAGAGAACTAGTGCATGAATAAAGTTCACAGACAGTAACAAGCAGAACAAACAAAAAAGTAAAGAAATAAATAAAACATGATCCTAGATTACAAATAGGTAAAATATAACTATATTTATTTCTAAGAGATTTTATCCATTAACTTTAAAAAATTACATAGCTCTCTTTTTGTACTATATCATACATATACTTTTCCACTTTGTGTTTCATGTGACTTTTATCACTTTCTTTCTTTCTTTCTTTCTTTCTTTCTTTCTTTCTTTCTTTCTTTCTTTCTTTCTTTCTTTCTTTCTTTCTTTTTTGAGACAGGGTCTCACTATGTAGTTGAGACTGACCTGGAACTCACTGTGTAGCCTAGGCTGGTCTTGAACTCACAGTGATCCTCCTGCCTCAGCCTCCGGAGTGCTGGGATTACAGGCTTGCACCACCATGCCCGGCTCATTATTTTTGTTGATTGTTATTTTTAGTTTAAAGATTCTGTGACTACTTTTTAAACTAGAAACTCCTATTGAATATTTAACTTTTTTCTATTATTTGAAAATGAATTAAGTGTTTCTTCGGTGAATAAGCTTGTAGAAGGAGCTTTAAATAACTACACAACCCCTCATCGTAATAGGTTACAGACTGTTTCCCTCCCTCTTTCAGCTTTAGCCCATTGGACAGCTGTCCAGTCTGTTCATCATGCCCTTCAGCTTTCTTCCATCTGGATGCTTTGTAGGACTGCAGCTCCTTGTCCCCCCACCTTTTGTGGAGGTCATGAGACTACTTTTGACCTTTGAGCTTCTTCTTCCTGCCATGGCAATGTTAATACAGAGTGACTGCTTTATCAAACTATGTTCCAGAGTGAGAAGAACAGGAGCAAAACTGTCTAGAGAAAAAGCAGCTCAAAATGGCCATGCAATAAGAAGAAATAACTTTTTTTT
>NW_022900919.1:38680699-38809452 GCF_012274545.1 Fukomys damarensis
CACATGGCACCAGGTGTAACAATTCCCAATTTGAAACTATACTACAAAGCCACTGTGATAAAAACAGCATGGTACTGGCAAAGAAATAGGCCTGAGGATCAGTGGAACAGACTGGAAGACACAAAAACAAATGCAGATGTACTCAGCTACCTCATCTTTGACAAAGGAGCTCACCATCCTCAGTGGAGGAAAGATAGCCTCTTTAATAAATGGTGTTGGAAAAACTGGATGTCAACCTGCCACAGATTAAAATTAGACCCTTATCTTTCACCATGCACTAAATTAAAATCCAAATGGATTAAAGATCTAAATATTAAAACAGAAACATTAAACTTGCTGGAAGGTAAGTTAGGCAGAACTCTGGAAGACATTGGTATAGGAAAAGACTTTATGAACAAATCCTCAGTAGCACGGGAAGAAATAACTTTTGAAACCATTAAGATATTGGTTGTTACAGCAGCATAGCACAGCCTACACAGACTGACAAACTGTCTTTTACATTCTGTACTCCTTTGCCTTCCTTGCCTTATTTGTACCTGCCATCACTTTTGCCTGCCATTTTCACTCTACTTACACACTTCTTCATGCTCCAGTGTGACCTAAGCAACTGTTACGACTTGTGTGTTGATGTTCCCCAAAGCCTCGTGTGGTAAGTAGGCTCTGGTGGAGGTGGCCGAATACAGAGCGTGTCATTGATTCGTGTCGGGGATAGGTCCAAGAGCACTAGGATGAAGGGTATGAGTGCTACCCAACCTAAGAAGTCTGCATAAGATAAAAAGGGCAGAAAAATGCTGTTAGTTCTCCTGTTGGCTTTGCTACCTTGTGGGTGCCGTGAACTTTCTCCTCTGCGATGTCCCTCTGCAGTGCGCCTTTGCCATGTGCCGCCCTGCCTTGGAGCCAACTGATTATGTGAGTTGAATAAACCCTTCCCCCTTTCACTTTGGGTGTTGGGTGTTTTGTCTCAGCAATGAGAGAAAAGTAAGGAACACAGAAAATTTGCTAGAATTCTGTCATTACTCAGTTTCCTCCTATTGTAGCACTTGATACAATCGCAGGTTTAAGTCACTCACTTGATTAGTATGCATGCATTTTGTAAATTCAAAAGTACTGTATATCTTATAGATGAGATGCAAGTATTTTACAGTGTTCTCAGTACACAGTATATTAGACACTCAATAATTATTTCTTTAGTGATTATTTCTTTAGTGATGGATAAATGCTGAGTCATATTTTGTCATTTTCTAACTAAACTGATCTCTGGAAAGTCTTTATTCCACAGTGCATGAACATAACCAATCTTCTGGCTTCTATCAATAGCCTGCTCTTTTAGAGGCAAAAATACCTCATTGTTCATTGTTTTAATTTGAATTTTTTTGAATGGATGAAACTTTTTTCATTGATTTAATGACCATTTATATTTCTATTGGCCCATTCATATTCCTTGCTTGATTTGAGTTGGATTATTTATTATGCATAATTGAAAGTTACTGAATAATGTAAATAGTGGGTAAATTCAACTTTGTTTTGCCCTGGAGAAATTGAATGGTCTTTCCTCACTGTATCTCTTTCTCTGGAATTTTTTGAGAGTTCCTAAATCATTGACCTTGAGAGTATTGAACCTGGTTAGCAAGAATAAGGTATTATTTTGACTCCAACTCCACTGCTTTTCATATAGTGTCTTCAAGAATTCTTGAGGAAGTTCAGGTGACCAACAGGAAAATATTTCTGCATTGTATGTCTTAATTGTTATGAAAACATCATTAAATCACCAATTCCTTAGAACCCTGATGTGAGTATCTTGTCCAGCTGTAGGTTGACTCAACCAGCTACATTTAGTCCCATAAGCACAAACCAAAGCATGGGAATAACTAGATCTCTTATTGACACTTATGACCTGACATTCCAAGAACTAATTTTAACTTATTTTTTTCTCTGGATCAAAGAAATTCAGTGGGAATGAGCTCATGTAAAATTAAGCAAATATATCCACATTCTGTGGTGCCATGCCTTGTCAAATTCCATCCTTCCTTTCTACAAGGATGTCCTTTAGAAAATTCACAAAAATAGTTTTTCATCTCACTTGTACATGTTCACCCTTGAAACATACATCTTGTTTGCTTTAGATTTGTAAGAAATGTTCATTTCAGGTGCATCCTATTTTCTAATGAAATGCTATACATATACTGTCAAAAAATGTGTATACACACCCCTCTATTTGATCCTGACTTCTACCTAAAATTTTCAGTGGAATGACCTCTGCACTGTTGAACTTCATGGCAATCTGGGTCTCCCAACAGAAGGAAATCTTTGTTGTTTTTTCCTTTTTCTGTGATGCTTGCAGTGTTTTTCCTCTAAAATTTGGTTTTGTTCAACAGATTGCTCTGTATCAGTAAGTTGCACTTCCAGATTTAGACTATCATCTGTTATAGAGATGTGGTGAAGGAATTCCTAATAAATACTTCATTGATATTGTGCACTGTGCCAGAAAACAGATAGCCTGCAGAGAGGACTAACTCAGGGTTACTAGACTGATTTAGCTGTCTTGTCACATGAGTGAGTTCGCTGTCTTTCGGGCTGGTCTGAGATGTATTACTGTTCTACATACCACACACATGTGCCACAGATGCTGATTTTAAATTTTAGAACTCAACTGTAATAAATTCAGCACATTAATATTGCTTAAGTGCTGGAGATCAGTCAAGATCATCTCTAACCAGGCAGCGATGATTCCATTCCTACAAAATAAACCCCTGTCTTGCCTTTCCTTCAGTCTCACAATCTTTTTTCTTTCTTTGTGAGTAAGATGTAAATTTAATCTGCACACTAGCATTTGCTTACAAGCTGTGCCAAAGAATTCAGGGTTTTGGTGAAACAGACCTTTTAAGAAGACATGCTATCAGTTGTGTAAGTCACAGTGGACCCGATTGCTCTTTGCCTTTCATTTTGACTAAGTATTTATTTCTTTTCCAGTCAGTGTTAGGCAGTCAGATTCTATTGAAGCCATTGCATTGAGGTTGCGATGAGAGGCCTGGGGAACATCTAATTTCTGTGTTCTGCCCATGAGAAAAGATCAGACAGAGCAGTGATAGGAAGATACCAAATAGAATTGGACAAAACAGTGAGGAAGTAACTCAGAGAGGTTGACATGTAACTGTGGGATATGTGATAGAGTGAGAGAGGGTGACTAAGGACTAAGTTAGGTAGATAGGAATAAGGTTTCAGGAAAAGATCTCTCAGGACCTTGGTGGAGAACACTGGTAGGGAAGGGCACCCACCATGTAACCTGGAAATCCTCAGCAAGCATATCTTTTCCTGTAACTTTTCCAACCCCTTGCTTTTTCCTTAGGCTGTGGGCATCTCAAAGCTGGAGGCTGATAGTGGTGTCCATCTTGCTTCTCAGTGCTACTTCCCCTCATGATGGTCTGCCCTGCTGTGTGAAGGCCATCGTCCTTTGAGCTCATGCTCTTCTGACAGAGCACTTTCTCATCTTCACAACTCTGGGGTCTTCCTCTCATTTATCTTAGATTTTACAACAACTAATCCTTAAATTTCCTCTACATCCCAATTCTTGCTATTCTCTTGTGCAGCTTCACCACATACATATCTTTTCTTATCCTGTTTCTTTCAAATCTCCTTAGCTTCTACACATTCTCATAGTCTGTTCTTGGGCTGTATCACTACTTGGAACTACCCAACTCTCAGTCTCTCAGTCACCCTTAACCACTATGTTGACTATGTCCAAATTTTCTGTTCAGCCAAACACGTGGCTATTATTATCTTCATAGACTCTTTTACATCCTTTCTTCTAGTTCATCTATGTTTTCTTTATCTCTCTTAACTTACAGTTCATATTTCCAAGTTCATTGTTATAATAACATTCTTACCAATAACCCAGCATACTTGCTGTCTTTTGTCATATTATTTTGGTGATATTTCAACCCTGTTGACTCAATTTATTTAGCTTCTGTGTGGACACATTGTAGATATAGTATGTTCTCTTTTGAGTTATACGTATTGGTTGCCATTCTCATCGCTTTTCCATATTAATTTTTACCTTGTTAAAATTTATAGCCTGATCACTGTCTTTCTCTGCTTGATAACCACTTCAAATAATCTCTGCCCTTCTCCAGGTTCTAGCCTGTTTTTTTAAAATTGTTTTAGTATCAGATGATGTCACTTCCAATTAAGTCCTATCTTTCCACATGGGTTTTGTATCCCATCACTTTCATTTATCTTATTGATTTAAATTATTTTGCCCTTACTTTCTTTACTGTTTATCCTGGATCCTTCCCATTACTTTTTTTTTTTTTTTGTACCAGGGATCAAACTCGGAATCTTGTGCTTGTGAAGCAGGTGGCAGAACCACTGAGCTAAATTCTCAACCCACTGCCTTACCTTTTAAATAGACTTAAAAATCTCACCAAATATTCACAAGCCACCCAGATACAATTCATTTTATATGTCAACTTGGCTAGGCTATGGTAACTAATTGCTTAGCCAAACATTGGTCTAGATACTGCTGAATAAATATTTTGTAGATGTGATGAGCACTTAGAATTAACAAATGTAAATAAAGCAGATTACCCTCCATAATGTAAATAGGCCTCAGATTATCAGTTAAGGACCTTAAGAGCCAAGATGGTTTCCTTAGGAAAAAGAAATCCTGGCTCCAAATTGTAGTAGAAATTCTGTCTGAATTTCCAGCCCAATCATATGCTCTATGGACTTCAGACTTAGCAACCTCTATAATCTTGTAGCCAATTTAAAAGTTTATGTCTTTCTCTCATCCTTCCACTATATATCCATCTATCTATACAGATGGATAGATAGATAGATTAAATCCTACTGATCCTGTTTATCTACAGATGGACAGATAGAGTGATCCTATAAGTTCTCTTTACTTAAGTAATTCAGTCTAATAAAGTGCTAAACTTTGAAAAGCCAACACCTGTAAGGTCCTTTCTGCTTAAGCAGATACATCTTTTATTGTTGCTATCACTCATGGACTTTTGACTGTAGCTTCTTCAGTCTGTAGACTTAACAACTCTTCAAAGAAGTTCCAGCCCTTCAACTTCAGACTAGCTCCTCTTATTCTGAGGCTTCCAGTTTCTTTGACTTAGCAGCCACATACTGAATCCTCCAACTCTCCATAATGTAAAAGGCCTCTGTGGGACTATCTAGGCTATGATCTGGTGGGCTAACATAATAAATCTCCCTTTATAACTCCATATATTCTATTGGTTCTGTTCCTATGCTATAAAATAAAAAAGGTAACAATAGGGAGAATTCTTTATTATACTAATAATAGCAGACAGGATGAAGATATGCTGCGGTATCAGTTATCCTCACTTGAAGTACTGCATGGATATGTGGATGCCAAAATACTTTTGATGGTGATATTATATATAAGCATGTATGTGTATATTTCTTCAGGCAATTTAAAGAAAGGAATTAAAAACTCCCACCCTGAGCTTTTACGTAGCTAAGTATTTAAATAGTGATATTTCCAAAGTGTATTGATATACCACATATCATACTTTGAGAATTCCTACCAGATGAAATTTCATCATGTCTAGTGTTCACATGTAGCACTGGAAAAAAAAAATCAGTACCCATGAGATGTATTCAGTCTGGATGATGCTAGGCACTTGTCACAATCTTGGCCCCAAATGGAATTTTTAGGAGGTAGCCATCCAGGAGACATCACTGCATTTTTTCCAATGTCCGTGGACCAATTTTTGTTTCACTGACTCAGAGGTCTGGCAGAACTCACACCGGTGGTTTGATCTGAGTTTTCCACTGCAGAGGGGGCCACATCTGAATACTCAACCCCAAACAGATGGGAACCATCCCTGTTCTGAGAGCTCCCAGTGTTGGGAGCAATTCTACATGATTTTGGGGAAAAATCATTTCATAGTTAAATCATGATTAGGGCCTAGTTTTTATGTCTGCAGGCCAGCTATGGCATGTGGAGACTTTACTCTGTTTTCACCTCTGGTCATCGCTAAAACTTCAAAGGTGTTGCTGTGATGCTCCAGGGCAGGACTACACCAGCTGGAGATATCCTGGGAGGTACCAAATCCTCATCTGTGTACTTCCTCATTGTTCTAGGATTATGTGCTGCCCTCTGAGTCATCTGCAACTTTTGTTTCTCCTGATGTCCTGGATAAAGGTGTGGCAAGCCAGGGTCTGGTTTCTTTGCTCCCCAAAGTAGCACTGATCAGCTCAAAGCTCAGCTTCTTCTCTAAGTCTCATTTCTGTGTCTATATTAGTTAATTAGTCTTGTGTTATCCTAGCTCTCATGAGAATAGGACCTGATGCAGAGGTTCTAATAACTTCCCCTTTCCTGTTCCCTACATTCCAGTATTGTAGATAGGCAAGTTAATTAGAGAGTTTGCAGGCAGTTAGACAGGGCCAGCCCAGGAAGAGCCAAAAGGGAGGACAACCAAGACACATTCACTGAAGACCAGAATTGTAAAAGGAGAGAAACTACTATACCCTTGTGCTTCCCCTGGGGATAAAGAGCAGTGATTGATATTCTACATAGGTTATCACCTGGGTGAGTGGCCAAGGTCTTAGCTCAGCCTTTCCAGGACATATCCCTGACCTCCACTCTTACTGAAAATCCTTGTATGCTTGCTAGTTGACCGTCATTTAATCAATATTACCTGGGTACTTCTAATCTTATTGATTGGTCATGGTTTTGCCCCACCTCATGCCCACCTTGTAATTTTCCATTGGGTCTTATAGGGTTGTCCTACTTTGTACGTGCCTCGAAACATGGCTTTGCTGAACAAAACATCTTTGAGATGTGGGGTGAGTGGGCCACTTTCTGGTCTCCTTCTGTCTCTCTTAGATGGAAGCTTTCTTTCCCTCAATAAATTTTTCCTATTCTTAACTTCCATTGTTCCTAGAATTCATTCTTTGTTTTCAGAGAATATGAACTCATGTTTCAGATGTCTAGCAGGTTTGGGAATTACATTGCTTCCCCCTATATCACCAAGAGAACATTTTAGAAACTTAACCATTTATTCAGTGTCAAGTGACTCCCCTCATTAAGTAAGTCTTCAGAATGTGTACCCTCTGAAATCTGAGGCTAAGCCTATTTTCACTGTTGTGCCCTGGAGAAGATGAGGAAAGGTTTGCTTACCATACATATAATCATGTCCATTAAGCACTTTTCACCTTTGTCTCCTATGGTTTACAAAATGGTTTCCATTTCCTTCATTTTCTCTCATTGGTGTATATCTATAAGATAAGTGCCTTGAAATGGCCACCACCATTCTGATAAATAACTTCCTTCTTCACCTTAAAGTTTCTATGCCCTACCTCATGCGTCATGGGTCATAGTAAATGTCCAAGAGTGGTCCCTGATTGGCTGCTCCTGCAGCTGACACAATCCCCGACCCACCAGACATCCACTATATAACCACACCCCTTTCCCACTCCCTCTCTTTCTCCTTTGTTCCCTTTACACCAAGGGGGCCACTGTGCCACCGTGGCTCTTTAATGAAATCTCTCATATGAGCTCTGTTGGTGTATGGAGTGATCTTTGGCAGGCACTGTTTCCTTTCATTGGTGCCATGACTCGGATTGGATGCTACCTGACTACTGGCTTTAACGCCGTGGGTTTAGGGACCCTGAGCCTTGGTGCATCCTCCCACCCGACAACTTGTGTCCACTTGCACCACAGGCCTCATCAATAGGTAGTTAACCAGCCTTTACTAGTGGTTTGTTAGTGTGGATTTTTGACCTGTGGTGGAGGCCCCTGCGGCACTGGCCTCACTCCACCTCTATGAGACTTAGCCTGTTAACAGCCAACTGTGGCCTCTGGCTAAAAATTCCTGAGCTCAGGTCCCAAGTCTCCTATGGCCCTTTGGCCTGGTGCTCCATTCCTGAGTGCTGACCACCTTCCCTAGTGGCGCCTCTACTCTCACGATTCTCTGTCCCTCACTCTGAGATTCCTCAGTGAGCAGCGACAGAAGTCTCCTTTCTCTGCCATGGGATCAGAAAAATCCATTCTGGTAGACTACCCCTGGGCTGCCTTATGGCTCTTGCTACCCAAATTTGGCCACCTAATGGCCCTTTTGATCTCTCACTTATCTGAGATCTTTACTTATATGAGCATGGGGGCAAACGGAGTGGATTTCCTACTTAAGACCTAAACCTTCTTCCCTCTGTTCTTCCTGTCAGCTTCCTCATGTTTTGCCTGTTACTAAATCCCTGAGTTCCTCCTCTACCTCTGAAGAGTTTGACCCAGCAGATGAGCCTCTTCCTTACCACTTTCAGAGACCCCCAACATCTTGTCCTTCCTCTTCCCCTCCTCTAAGTGCCTCTTCCTCTCTGCCACCATCTTGTAAGCCTCCACTATCATTTAGTGACTCTTGACGCTACATCCACCTTGAGGCAAAACTTTGCTATCATTCACACCTCTAGTTAATTGGCGAATGTACTTTTCATCTTCAACTTTAAGTAATATTTGATGGTGTTTTGTTTCTAGATGTTTAATTGATGTATTTAAAAAGATTCTTTCACAATGCCAATTCTTACCTACAAAAGTTTTGCTGAGAGAAAAAAAAGGACAGGAATCTTTAAGATTTTAACAACTAAAGTTTGTTTTAAAAGGTTAATAATAAATGAGACAGAAAAATATTAAAAAAGCTATAAGTAAAGGAGATATACTTTTGAGATAAAAGGTGTTTATATGATTCTGAAAAATATGTGTTTGCTTGTTCGTTTCAAGTTTGTTATAAAAGGTTTATGTTTACAGTCATAAAGAGCTTTCATTCCTTTTAATTCTAATTCTACAAGAGATCTCTGTTAATTTTGACCTGCAAAAGTTTTGGCTAGTTGTAACTAAAAGAGATTTTATAATTCAATTGGCCAAATGCACCTGAGTGCACTCTAATTTCATAAATTGTCTTATATGTTTGTCTGTGTCTAAATGTTTAAAAGTATTTGCCCAGTTATGTTTTTTTGATCAAAATGACTTCAAAGATACAAGTAGGTTGTTAGTTTCTACAACCTGGTTTTACAGGTAAAATAAAACATTGTTAAGATAATTAAATATAAACTTTTAGGTTTGGGTACACTCCTGTTGGTAAATAAAGAAGCAGCTGCTCACAAAAATTTATTCTTATCTTTTTTCACTAATGGGAACCCCAATAATTTCCATAGCCTTATAAAAAGATGTGCCTTGTCAAATATATTGCTATAAAAATTTTACATTTGTTATCATCAAAGGGTTGAGTTCTAGATATGTTTTTATGATGCTTAAAAAACAAGTAGTTACTAAAAAAATTCTTTTGGTACCAAGCTACATTAGAGGACATAAAATTTCATATAATTATAATAATTATTATTACTACTTTTCTGGTATACAAAATGTATTCACGTTGTCTGACCATGCAGGTTTTCCAACATATTGTTTATGGCAATAACCTTTTGATCCAGGTATTAGCCCTTCTCTCCTGTTCCACCTACTTATGATTACAGGTACATTTGTAGGCCCATACACTTTCCTTAGATGGCATCCTATCAAAAGGTAATAACTTAAGTAAGTTTCCTGGGTTTTTTTGTTTTTGTTTTTATATATTTAAAAAACAAATAAATACATTTAACAATGCTTATTTTAATACTAAGGTACATATCTAAGTTTGTTACAAATATGTCATCATGATTTTCATGCTAAAATATCATTATTATGTGCAACTCCTGATTACAAGTTTTTTCTCTTAATATACTATAGGAAATCAACTATTAAAACAACCATATTGATAAAATAATAGCCTCTAACTGTATTTTAGGTTTCAGGGTTCTTGCTATCTAGATAAAGTTATGATAGTTAAGCTCCTACTGTACTACTGATGATGTCACTGATCTTCTCTCTTCTGGGTGCTCAACCACCAAAGGGCAAAGACCAACACTAAAAGGTAACTGGGCTAAAAAGATCACTAATATTTTGGCCCTGGTCTTCCAAGGTCATCAAAGATCCGAGGTATAAAGGAACCTTTTCTATGACATTTAGTAAATCACCCAACCTCCTGAACAGGGACATTGCTGGACACCAGAGAACAAATGTAACATGTGCTAAAGGAGGGTCACCAAAAAAAAAAAAAAAAATCTGCCACACTTTCATTAAAAGCACCAGGGTCAAGCAAGGCCATGATCCATCCTAACAGCTAACACTGACAGAGGAGCTGAGAGGCTCTATGCATGGTTCCTAAATAATGCCTAAAGAGATTTAACTAAACTTGATGGATAGCAAGAGGTTCATATTGATTAACACAGGTCTCACTTTAATTTGGTCTTAAACACCGAGCAGAAAAGAATAACCAAAAGAGACAGTCAATAAACAGACAGTAGTGATAGACTTTTGAGGCCCATCACTCCACCTCTCTATAAAGGGATAGATCTCCAAGTGGTAAACCAGATAACCCAGTCTCAAAAGAGGCCACAACACCTATTTACTACCACCCTCCACTCCCTGTCAATATCTCAGACTGTTGGATGTTTCTGTCTGCTTACCACCCATCATTCACTCCAATTCCCATCTCCCTAGATTTTAACCTGTCTGTCTCAAATACTGGCAATTTATCCACAGTTCTGGGACTCTTCCGCTACAGGTCTCCAATTCCCCACACAAACCACTAACCTGACATACACATGGCAAAATGACAGCATCACTTGACTCACTTACTCCCTCTTTATCTCAAAAGGCCACCCTGTCTGCCTATCCAATGGCCTATACTTCATATGCAGCTAGGAGACATTCTGATGCCTCAACCCATCTAAAATTTTCTGTTACATAGCGTTTCTCAGCTCCCTTTGACCATCTATACAAAAATCCCAGATGTTTAAAAAAATCCTCCCACAATCAAAGGTCAACAAGAGGACCCCTTCCTGGTCCCCTTCTTGATGGAAATGGTGGTCCTCACTGGCCTGGAGATGGGTATAGCATGTATTTCTACCTCTACACTTTTCTATCAGGCATTGTCAATAAAAATATTAAAAGTCATGGACAAAATAAGCCAATCCCTAAAAATAGTCCTGGACCACATTAATTCCCTAGCAGCTGTCCTGATTCAAAATAGATATGCCCTCAACATGCTAACAAGCAGCACAAGGGAAACATGCCAGACTCTAGGTAAAGAGTGTTATTTTGTTAACCAATCAGGCATAGTCAAGGCAAAGGTTAAAAATCACAACTCAAAATGACTCAAAACCACTCCTGGCTCCAACACATTATGGCACAGCTATTTCCCTTATTGGGCCTGCTGACCTGCATGTGTCTTCTGGCCATAGTAGGCCCCTGTCTGTTTTGCTGTTTTAATTATTATAAAATAGGTGTGTGAGTTCTAGCTTTGATATTCATTTGCTTATTTGTAAAAAAAATTAATTTAGCTTTCAATGGGTTTTTGTTTTCCTTCTGTATCTACAAACCAACTGGGAGTTAATTTATTTTTAAAACAGTACAAGTTTTTTGTTTTTGTTTTGTTTTGTTTTTTTTGGTTTTACTTACTAAGTAAATGAGTCTCTCTATCTCAAGGTTATACATTTTTCTACATTTAATTTAAAGCAGAGATAAAACTCCAGGGGTACAGGACATTAAGGCTATTCTTATTCTCAGATGTCACTAGACACCATAAATAATCTCTGTTTTTGACCCTCATTTACATCCTCATTCTGTATGGTCACCCCCTGCTTACTCCAATTCCTCCAAAATCAAATCCAAAAATTTCTAATCAGATGGTCAATCAGCTTATCTTACAGGAAGAGACCACTTCGCCAGCCCACCTTCTGAATAAAGCCCCATGACATAGATCTAGATCAGCTGTGATTCTGCACTTCATAACTCAACTACAAACCACCATTGGTTCTATCCTCAAGAAAGATCAGTGGATGAGATCTTAGATTGGTTTACAGAACATTTCTAACAGGAAACCCTCCAAGATTTTAGTTTTAAAAAGTTGCCTTCTATACTCTTCTCCTTATCTGATGGCTTACACTCTCACCCCCACAGCTATGAGTTAAGCCATTTGACTAAAATCTCCCAATGGCCCCAAAACTCTCCCAACCCCAAATATGAGACACACAGTTCTTTTGATACATCTTACAACAATACCTGTTGCCTACTCTAAAAAACCTGATCTGCCACATGTATACTCACCCAAAGATTGCCCTTTTTGTGCTATGTATATGAGCTCCTCCTTAGATTCATCATATCAGAGACAAGGCAATTTAATTCTACTCCCAGAATACTGCAGCTCCCACAAAAAAGAGTTAGTGGTTCCCAATTGGCACCTAAAAAATATAAATCAAGCCTGGTTCCCACCTAACTTCCACACTAGATTTTCAGTCCATCTGTTCTGCTATCCATTCATCCAGTCACCTTCCCAGTTACACATGCTCCCCAGTTTAAAAAATTGTATATTTAACTCCTTGGCAGTGCTATTTTTTTATTATTATCAGGAAAGGCTATATATATATATATATATATTGATATAATACTTTCAAGATCCATCTAACTCAATTCTTTTTTTGTCATTTCAGTTCCCCCTCTCCATGGTTGTGCTCACCCTCAAGCTACTATACACACATAGATCAGCCCCCATCACCCCATGGTCTTGCCATCATTGCCCTCCTTGAAGCTCCTGAACAAGCAGCCCTCCAAAAGCTATTTTGTTCCTGCAAGGGCAAGAGATGATAGACTAGAGATCCCTCCTTCAGCCTCTCATAATCCCACACCTGCCCTTTTTCAGCAGGAAGTAGCTACAGGAGAGAAACCTCACCCCTCTTCCCAAGGGAGGAATGTAAGATAAGTGCCTTGAAATGGCTGCTGCCATTCTGATAAATAACTTCCTTCTTCACCTTAAAGTTTCCATGCCCTATCTCATGTGTCACAAGTCATAATAAATGTCCAAGTGTGGCCCCTGAGTGGCTGACACAACCCCCAACCCACCTATACCAGTCACCCATTATATAGCCAAGTCCCTTTCCCTCTCCCTCTCTCTTTGTTCCCTTTGTACTGAGCAGGCCACTGTGCTGCCTCGGCTCTTTAATAAAATCTTTCATATGAGCTCTGTTGGTGTGCAGAGTGATCTTTGGTAAGCGTCGGTTCCTTTCAATGTCTATTTTGAACTTCACTTGGAGGTCCTGAATATCCTTATTTATTTATTTTTTTTATAAACAAGAATTGTACTAGTATTGGGAAAGGAGTTTAGCCAGAGGTCCAAAGTCCCTTGATTATTACTCAGAGGCTAATGTACTTTCTTTTTTACTTCACTACATCCCAGGTCTCTTGATCAACACCTAGCATTTCTAGGATGGAAACTGTTGACAACCAAGGATGTACAGGAGTTTAGTTATTTGGAAGAAGAAGATAATTGTTAGGAGAAAAATAAATGGAGCTATTACTTTAAAGTCTTAAGAGTGAGAATTGAAACTGTGTTGGATTTCTCACTCCCTGCAGGCAGGCACATTCTACTACCTATCACTCTCTAAGCGGGAGTCTAGATGTAGTTAGGCTTGTGGTCATACCTGGTCATACCTGGTCTTAAGGGTTTTGGGTGATGCAGACACCTAATCCTTATGGTCATCCACTGCTGGTTCAAGCACAAGACTGTGAGAGTCATAAATTCAACTGGCTTGGACTTCACCTTTGTGAGTGGATCCTGCAGCTATGGCCAAAGACCACTCTTCACCTCCTGAAATACCCCTTCTCTAATGCTATTTGTAAGAATAGCAGAACCAACACTTACTGGGAACCTATAATGTGCAATGCGTTTTGCTAAGGACCTTACATAGATAACATAATAGAATTCTCTCAACAATGTCTCCAGGTGGGTACTGTTCTCCCACATATTTTATTGATAAAAAAATTGAGAAACAGTTGACTTTCCCAAGGTCAACACCTACAAACTCACCAAGCTTTAAGTCTATGTTTTTTTCTCTAGAAGCATGGAAGTAATGCTTTACTTTCTGTTTGGTAATTGAAATCTTTTCATTTTGTGGTAGATTATTGTTTGTGATTATAAAATTGGTCCCATTTTTTACTTCTCTCTAGTCTCACATCCTTTGCAATGGAACATTGCAGAATTTCTCTTCAAGAGGTGGATCTAAGTTTCCCAGCATGTGATTGTATCTTGGCCAATAGAATGGAGAGAATTAATCAATGCCAGTCTACAGCTCCATAGTTCTTGGGTTATTCTGATATTTTCACTTTTTTCCTTTTATTTTTTATTAGTACGTTTTTGTAGTACATAGGGATTACATTTATTATAGGAAGTTGGTGCATATACACGGCACATCTTAATTCTTTTTCTATCCAACCTCTCTCCCTCCTCCTTTTCTTTCTCCCTTCAGAAACCTGTCCATTGTCATGTGAACAAACCAAGAACAGAAATCAGATAGCCGGTGGAAAGAACTCCAGTTGTACCATCTGTATTAGTCAGCTTTCGTATTTTCGAGACACGATACCCAACCAACATCCATACTTAAAGGAGGAGATGCTCAATCAGGCCTCTGTTTTAGGGAATTTAGTTCCTGTTTGGCTGATTCCTAGGAAGGACCATCATAGTGGAAGCGCATGATGGAGCAAAAACTGGTTCATTCTTGGTAGGCAAAGAGCAGAGCATGGGAACAGCACCAGCCAGGGCAGGGTGAGGTATCAGATACAGGACCCAGGGCCACACTTCTATGACCCACCTGTACACACCAAGAAATCATTTTCCTAAGCCCTAGCATTTCTGAAGCCAAGCAAGTTGACACTATAGAGCTTAACTGTGACATAATCCAAGGTGATCTACAACAGCCAGAGCACAGAGTCCAGCCTGAATCAGAAGACCCTTCCTAATCTGTAAGTCACTACAGGGGTATGAATGACACAGGGGCATAAGTGACAGCTGTTCTGGAACAACTTGAGAACAGTAACCAATGTTTATTATTTCAGAATTCTGGGAATTTTCTTATGCAATTAAGTTAACAGACGCATCACTGTGAAAGTCAGGGGTTCAATCTTCTGTTTAAGTTTTTATCCCTCCAATTAGAATTAAATCTTCCATTGCTAAAAATTAAGTCTTTCAAATAGTGTGTCTAAAAAGTAAAACTTCATGGAAACAAATTCTTCCCCACCATACCCACCTTTAAGATTAAATCTGTTGTATTATATTTTATTTTTACCATAATTTTGTTTGTGCAGTTTACCAGTTTATTGTATACTCTTGGACTTCAGGGATTTAATACTTAAATATCAACTATTTGAAATAACAAAATCTCAGATAATGCAGATATTTTAATTGGTATAATGTATCACACAGTACCATCAAAGCATTAGATAAAATTATGTATAAAAGGTATCCTAGCACCACACTGAACCAAAACTTCAAGATGATTTAAATCTAACAGAATCTTTTGTTCTGAGTTTCAAGGAAGATATTCACCAAATTAAGGGCTTTTGGGTAAAACAACTGCACCAGTTCTAAAATTTATAGTCTCTGACTTTTATTACTTATATTTTCTGTTATCTTTGTTAGAATGTAAATTTCTGGAAGGCAAATTATCTGTGTATCTGTCCATCTCTCGTGCATTCACTGATGCTGATTTCATTGAACTGAATTTGTAGTGAGCAGCCCTCCTTTTGTCCAAACATGTCTTATGCACAGATTTAAATAAAACTTGCAGGCCAGTTACTTCTAATTTTAGGATAATACAAAATGTGTAACCTTAACATTTTGCAATGTGTGTTTCTCCACTATCTTAAAGAAAAAATACATTGGCTTAGTTTGGTTCCTTAAACACAATCCTGGGATGGAAATACTTTTGGAAATAACTTATTGAGGAATAACTTTTAGCAGAAAGTAAGAGAAGGAAACATCAGGCCGGGGATTTAGCTCAGTGGTTCCACTGCCTACCTCACAAGTGCAATGTCCTGAAGTTTTATTCCTGATACAAAAGAGAGAGAGAGAGAGAGAGAGAGAGAGAGAGAGAGAGAGAGAGAGAAGGAAGAAGGACAAGGAAGAGGAAAAGCTAAGCAAGTGTGTTATCTGGCTAAACAATTTTCAGCCTGATTCTTTCTATGGACAGCTCTGGATCCTGTATTGCATTACAGGGTTAGTTCCATTTTGAGGCAGATAGCTCAAATACCTGCGCAGCTTGCCATGCATATGTGTGTGTCTCTGTGTAGTGTGTGTGTGTGTATGTGTGTGCATGTGTGTGTGTGTGTTCTAAGAATACTTTAGAGAAGAGGGAAGCTAGTAGTAATTAACTCTTATGTTATCTAGGGAACTAATGTATTGGCTCAGTGAAAGATTCTTGGCTGAACACCTTTAGATTTTCTTGAAGTTTGCTTGGGAAGAAATGAATGTACAGACTCTGTACATCGTTCAGGAACTTACAAGGTAAAGAGAGCTACCTTCATGTGATCTAAGGTAGAAAAAAGGACAATCACCTAAAAATTGAGAATGTACTGTGTTTCTGTGTTTATAGATGCAAAGAACATATAGACACACACAGAAAGATATACATAATGCTGTAAACAGAGTCTTATAGATGCACACATAAAAGTACACATATCCCTGTATGAATAGAAAAAGGCCTATAAAGAAATACATCAAAATATCAGCCATGATCATCAAAGATTTGTGCTATTAACAGTATTGTTTTTCTCAGTTTCACATCTTTCTTAGCTCAACATGTGTGGGTTAAATGGTAGTGAAGAATAAGAAAATGTTGGTGAAAATAATGTATATTATTTTTAAAATTATGTTTTCTGACATGGAACATAAACAGGTTGAATGAGTCTTTAAGGTTTTCTCAGATCTCAATTTCTCAAATTCTGAGTCAATATGAATTTCATGAGTAAATGTCTCTTTTAGGTGGAGGATAAATGAACACCTTCCTTTTAAGCACCAATAGACAAATCTGGAACAAAGAGTCCCAAGGATAGCTTCTTTTATGGTTAGAGGAAAATTTCTCAGTTTTTAATGAAAACTACCCTTAGTGGTTTCTAGTATTGTTTGTAGTGGGATTTTTCCACTGTAGCTAAAATACCTAAAACATGAAGAGCTTGCACGGTTGCTTTCTGGTCAGTTGGCAGGGATGAGTGGAAATTTTCACAAAACACAGCTCTGTAGAGGAGAGGAACACAGAAGTTGAGGTGAGTGGGAGCAACCAGACTTGGAAGATATCGAGGATCTCAATTCTTAGAATCTGAAGGCAAATTGAAAGCTCTGTGGGCAGAAACAGTTTCAGAAAGATGTATCTCCATCATCCCCAAGATCTTAACCCCATTTGCAGGCTTAAGTGTTCAATTTCCTATTCTCAGGCCTCATGTTTTCCATAAATCTGTAACCGAAACATTTAATTATTTATTTAGAATTTCTACTTGGAAGTCCCATAGTCATCTCAAGCTGAATAGGGCCCAAATCAAGCCTTTAGTTTCTCTTATAAGTCTGGCTCTCCTCAAGCTTTTCCATCTCTGTAAATATTACTACCATCAACCCAGTTTCTAAAGCCAGATGCCTGAGAGTCATTCCCCACTTCTCCTTTTCCATCATCTTCCACATCCAATTCATCAGCAACTCCTGTCAACTCTCTCTCCAAAACATACCTCATACCCTTCTGTTTTTCTCTATCTTGAGAACTACTATTTAAACCACCATCATGTTGTGACAAGATGTCTGAATAGCCTCTAGATTGATTTCATCATTTCTACTCTTGCCCCTTCTTTACATCATAATCAGAGGGAGCTTTAAAAAACTGAAAAGCAGTCACTTTGCTTAAATCCATTGTTCTAGGAATACTATGGCTTGGATAAATATTCCCTCAAAGGCTCATGTTTTAAAGGCTTGGTCCCCAGCTCATGGCACCACTGGGGAGTGGTGGAACCCTTCAGAAGAAGGGGATAGAAGAGGTCATCATGTTACTGGGGTGTGTCTTTGAGTGGATGGATATCAGAACCCTTTCCTCTACTATGTGTCTTAGTTATCATGAGATGAGTAGCTTGTCTCACCACATGCTCCCTACCAAAATGTGCTCTCTCATCAAAAGTGCAAAAATAAAGGACCAATTAATTATGAACTGGAACCTCCCAAACTGTAAGCCAGCATAAATCTTTTCTAAGTTGTTTAGCTTAGGTGTTTGCTATAGTAACAGAATGCTCACTAGCATGTAGAAGAAAAACTGTGCTCCTATCTGTGGTCCACAAAAGCTTGCATAGTCTCCTCCTGATTTCCAGTTCCCACTCTCTTTTGTAATTCCCAAAAGTCCTAACTTTTTAAGTGCCAAAATATACTCTTAGGCCACATGGTCTTTTTTTATTATTTATTCTACCTGAGATATATTTTTCTATTGATCTGATTTCATTGTATTTTGCTTATTTTGCCACTTCTAAGTCTACATATCACTTCCTCAGAATGACTTTATTATGAGATTCCTATTTTAAATAGCACATTACTTATTCTGTACCATAACATGCTGTTAGCTTCTATTTAGCAGTTATTATAGATTTATGTAGTTGTGTCCAGTTTGCTCCACTTCAGTATGTGCTCTCAGAAGTCAGTGATTTTGCATTCTTTGTGGGAAAGGCACCCTCTACAATATACTTGGCTCATAATAAGTGCTTGGAAAGTCTTTGTTGAATACATAAATAAATGTGTGTGGGTGTGAACCTTAAGTGATAGGCAATCCAAACATTTTTGACCATGACAAGATCATAATATGTGGAATAATGTCTTTAGAAGTAACTACTTGAAGATCATTCTCAGTTGGATGTGTTAGCTCTAAATCTTCAGAGAGTTTACATGAGGAAAAATGCATTAGTGTGTTATTAGAGCTCTATCTGTAAAGTATCCATGGAATGTCCATATATACATATGATTCAAAAAGCCTTGCTCCTGTAGCTTTTACTATTATAGAGTCACGTGTCACTTAAACATGTGCTCCAAGAAAGGCAGATCCATCCTTGCGACAGGACTGCAGGGCAATTTCACCATTGTGCAAACATCATAGATGGCTACGGGGCCACTTGGTGATTCGTGTGACACATTGTGGACTGAAACATTGGGATGTGGTGCATGACTACTTAGCTGTTAGATTTGTATCTTTAACTCTCCAGAGTGTGTCCTGAGAGTTTTGAACTAATGAGATCCTGGTGGACAGTCTGAAATGGACTTTGCAGATTTTGCGTAAAACTTCAGCTGGTTTTCTCACCACACAGTATCAAATTCCCTTCCCATTTAAAGTTTGCATTTTATCTGGTATAATCCTTTACTGAGCCTGTGTCATGAATGTTTGCTTATGATGTAGTCTGTGACAATGTGAGGAAGTTGCTAATCCTATCTTGTGTAGTTTCAGACCTAGAAAAGTGTGTCATAAAGGATTTTCCCTGGATCCACAAGTTGTAGATAATTATTGCATAAAATTTATTATTATTTATGATTTTATTATTCCTATGATTTTATAGTAAGTACTCCCTCTAATATAGTCAAAAAGCTTCATGTTTTTCCTCTTATTTATCCTTTACTCAGTTTTTACAGCAAGCTGGTGTCTGACTCAGAAACTTATTGACAATATCATAGCCCCGTTAATATTTTGTATCTGAAAAATTACATCAGAGTCATTATAAAAGACCTCTGAAAGAAAATAGCTCCTGGCAATTAAAAGATAATTTATAATCATCATATATTGACTAAGGTTGGTCATAATATTTATAAATAACCATAGAAACACATGACTAACAGGTTCTACACTGTTGCTTCCAAGGCTCCTTCCCACACCGAGGGAGTCATATAACGCCATCTGAAATGCCATTGGATGGCAAGCAGTACTTACAATATCAAGTCAGGAAGACGAGAACTGCTGTCCTGTTTCCTTCATGGATTACTTTGTAAGCTACCCAGGCTCAACGTCACAGCATCCTGAGGACTCTGATGGTTGGTGAAACCACAGTCCAATTGCAATTGCTCAGTTGAGCAAAGGTATTTCAAAAACAGCAGAAATATTTAAAAATAGAATTATTATTTTCTCTCCATCCTTTAAAGAAAATAGAGGTAATCTTCACACCTGGAATGGAGGCTGTTCATCCAGGTTCACAATAGACACATCTCAGATGATGAGTTAAAGACAGATTGTGAGTACTACCAGGAAGCTGTGAAGCCACGTGTCAGAGGATAGGTACTCTTTGAGGAAGCTGTTTTAGCTTAAGTAAGCTGTCCTATGAAGTCATACTGGCAGATGCAGGCTCCCACATCTTTTATCAAAGGATGACTTCAAATTTCAGAAATAAGGGCTGTCTGGCACCAAAATGCAATGAAAGCAAGCTGGCATTCTGTGATCAGAAACATTAAAACTCATGTCAGATTTGATGCCAGACAGGGTCACATCTATCCATGTACTCCTGACATTTATGTCAAATTCCCACATATTTTGGCTTCTAAGTTACATACCGAGGATAATGCAGTGAACATAAGTTATGGTTCTGGCTTGAATATGAAGGAGGTACCTATATGGTATAATTAGCCTTCATGACAAACAACACTACAAGCTTTAGTTAGTAAGGTGTTCAGAATTATGAATAAAAGGTTCAAATCAGAAATATGTGTGAATGTATTCATATATTCTTAAAGGGAAAAGGTTCTGAATTTTAGGATCTCTGAAACTTTTTAGTCTTCTAATATAATACTGAGAAGGCACTGAATAAATATTAAAAAATTAACAAAATTAGTCTTTTCCCTTGTGTTGTGGATGAGTTCTATGACTTTTTTAAATGAAAGACTGTGACTTGGAGGCTAAATTGCTACTACTCTGTTTCAGGATTCTTCAAATACATAGGAGAGAGATACAAGATCACTCTGTGTGTTTGCATACATGTTTCTTTCCTGAAAGTCTGAAAATCATAGACCTGATTTCCCTTTATTTCGGAACACTTCAGAATGTGTTTTCTAAAAGCAAGGACATCTCCTAAACAGTCACTGTAAAATGATGAAAATCTGGGAAATCAATATGTGCACAATAAGATTATCTAATCTACAGACTCTTCAGATCCATCCAGTTCCTCCAGAGTTATTTTTCTGGCCCAGGGTCTAATCCACCTCCTGTACCATCAGGGTCACTCTGGCAACAATGTATCTGAAATTATTTTAGATGTTTCTTGATTTCTTAAATATTCATCATACTCACACTGCTTTCTGATAAGAAACAAACAAAGTCCTCAGAATCACACAAAATCAGGCTTTGCATTCCTGGCAGAGGCACCACAGAGTGATGCTGAGTTCCTCCTGTCTTTGTATCAAGTCCAAAGAATGCATTTTGAAATCCGAAACCATAAGTGGCAGGAAGTGTGACCTGGACAAAATTTAATATTTTTTATGAATTTCATTATCTTGATCTTCACAAGAAAATTCTTAATGAAGCCTCATTCTATAGCTAGAAAATTGTATAAGGTTAATTACTTATTTCACTGGCACAAGTGAATTGTTAAAGTTATGTTGCTGTCACTGACTCTGTCTTAGATGGTAGTACTTCAGTAATTACACTGATTGATACTGAGCTTCCTTAGTGTATCACCCAAAGAGTAGCAAAATCTTTCTGATTTGCTATTAGTTTTGGCAAAACACTTGGCAGGAGGAAGAGGTGGCTGCAATGACTGTTTCATGTGATTCATTCAGTCTGGCAGACTAATCCTGTCCTTGCTAACTCATGGAACCCTCGGCTTCAAGTCATAATACAGTACAGTCAAGTAAAAATAATATCCACCTGGCCTTAGCAAGCCATTTGGATGAAGAAAAAGTGGCAGGATGTAGGGTCTATTTGAGAGAACAAGTGAAAGCCATGAGATACTCCACACTTACCTCATGTGGTGGAACTTAATTTTTAAGGGGTAATTGCCTCAGGCTAAGAAGAGGTCATCTTGGCTTATGTTGCCTTTCTGAAACTAGATTTTTTTTTTCAGAGTAGCTTTAATTGCACAGAAAAATTGAGCAGAAGCTACAAAGATTATCCACGTATCTTTTGTTTTATGTACACAAAGCTTCTCTCCCTTTTAAAATCCCAGAGTGGGGTATTTTGTTATAATACGTGAACCTGTGTGGCTCACTCTTGATGTTTTACATTCCTGGGTTTTGACAAATGTATCCACTAATTTAGATCACACAGAGTAATTTTACTGCTCTAACAATTCTTTGTGCCCTTGCCTACTCATTGCTTTCTTTCCCCAAACCCTGGCAACAACTGATAATTTTACTGTAACCATAATTTTGCTCATTTCAGAATGCATATAATAAGTAGCCTCTTCAGATTAGCCAATCTGAAAATCTGGTCTTTCACTTAGCAACATCTCTTTAAGTTTCCTCCAGAGTGTCTAACACCATTCTGTTGTCTGGATGTAACATTATAATCAGATTAACAGGACCAGAAAGATTTTTCACAAGACAAACACACTTTTTGAACTTTTCTATTCTTTTTAACAGGATAATTATAGTTTTGATTTTTGTAGTATACATGGAAATCCATACTTAACCAACACTACTTCAAAATACAAATAAAGTGGTCCTGTACCCTATATCAATAAACTTCCACTTTGCAAAAGCCTTTCAATCAACACAAAAATGTTTCAGTGTAAAAACAGTATTTAAATAGTTTTTCTTCATCTCTTCCTATCTCTCCACTTTCCTTTTGAGGGACACTTCTTGAAATATAATTTAGAGACGCTATCATCTCTTATTTACCTATTATTTTATTCTTCCCATTGCCCAAAATAATTCTTGTTTACCTCACTGTACACGTCCATTTTATCAAGTACTATGACCATTTTTCTTTCATCTCCTTCACTTCTCAGCTATATTTGTCTCAGTGGAACACTTACCTGATCCACACTTTCTTTTTCATTGAGTTTATCGCTACTTTTTAGGTGTACAGTACAGTTACATTCATCATTAGGACCTTGTACCTTTACATGACAGGTCTTGGTTCTCATTTTTTTCCCCTTATCCCTGCCCTCCCTTCACCCCCTCCTCCCTTCCCTATTTACAAATACTTTATTTCCATTTTTTCCTTTTCTCATATTTTTTTTTCTTTTCCCTTATTTCCTTTCACCTACTTTTCCACTTCCCCTATACCTTTAGCCCTTTTCTTCCTATTTTACATTAACTACTTACTATTAAAGTTTGACGGCAGGCTTATGGACAAATGTGAGGAAGTCAATAAAGGAAATAATTTAAAAAACAAAATACATTCAAAACATTATAGAAGGGAGATTTTATAGAATAAAACTATATCACTTACAAGAAACTTTCATGTGAAGATAGTTTTATAACTATATAATTAATTAGATATTAATTAGAAGATAAAGATTGACACATTAGATTAAAAAGTAAGGCCAACTATATGCTGTCTACAAGAAATTTACTCCAAATACAATTAAATAGGCAGGTTGAAGGTAAAAAAAAGAGGATAAAGGTACATCAAGCAAACATCTATGAAAAGAAAGCAGGAGTAGCCATGTCAATACCAGTTAGCCTTTAGAGCAAATAGTACCACAGACAACGAGGGCACTGCATATAATAAGAGAGTTGATCCATCAAAGATGGCAGAGCAGTCCTAATGTATACACACCAAAAAACAAACATTTAAAGCATGTGAAATAAAAACAGGTAGAATGGAACAGAGAAATATTCAAACATACAATTATGGTTGGAGGCTTCCATATCCACCTCTAAGAACTGATAAAATAACATGAAAGAAATAACCAAGGCTAGAGAAGATTTCAGCAACCTCATCAATTACTCACTATCACACTGACACTTATTGAAAATGTGCCATCAAAATACCCATTACTTTCAGGTACTCACAGGACAGATGCCCAGATTGACCCTATCCTGGGACAAAATAAATAAACTTCAACAGACTTATAAGAGTGATTTTCAATCACAGTGGAATGAACCTGGAAATTCAGAGTGGAAGGATAACTTGAAGACTAAACAGCATCCTTTTAAAAATAATCTACAAATTAAAAAGGAAGTGTCAAGGGAAATAAAAACTACATTTAATGTGGTAAAATTAAAATAGGACTAATCAGAATTTGTGGAACACACATAAACAGTACTGAGAGGGAAATTTATAGCAACAAATGCACACACTGGAACAGAGAACATTTTTCATATCACCTGACAATCCAGGTCCAGAACCTAGAAAATAAACCGAGAGAGAGAGAGAGAGAGAGAGAGAGAGAAAGAGAGAGGGAGTTAAAAAGATTGATAACAGGGCTGGGGATTTAGCTCAGTGGTTCCACTGCCTGCCTCACAAATGCAAGGTTCTGAGTTCGATCCCCGATACCAATAAATAAATAAAATAAAATAAAAGGATTGATAGCACAGACAAGTTTTTAACAAGATTGCAAAGAAAAAAGAGAGAAGATCTTGATTATCAATACCAGGCATGAAACAGATGCCATTACAGTCATTACAGACATCAAAACTATAGTAAAGGAGTAATTTTACACACATGCAGTTGGCAATTAGATGAAATGGATCAATTTCTCAAAAAACACAAACTCGTAGAACTCACCCAATATGAAACTGACAATTTGAAGAGCTCTCTATAAATTAAGGAAATAACATTTGTAAATTTAAAATTCCCCAAACAGGAGCTTCTAGTTCTGAATGCACTTAACAGAGAAATTCTCCAAAATTAGTATTAGTACTATATAATATATTCCACAAAATGGGATAAAATACTACCTAGTAGTCTTTTTGAACTACTCCTACCATGATACAAAAATCAGTCAGAGACAGATCTAAATCAGAAAACTGTAGATCAATAGAGCTCATGAATATAAATGCAAAAGTCCTAGTCAAATTACTAGAAAAATAATTCAGCAGTTCATAAAAAATAATTTACCCCATGATCAATTGAAGTTTATTTCGTGGACACAAGACTATTTCAATATTTGGAAATCAATGTATGTACTATTTCAACAAACTAATTTGATACTCATTCATAATAAAGAAATGATCATAAAGACAGGAATAGAAGAGAAAGTTCTCAGTTTCATAAAAATTATACATAAAAACATCCACAGCTAACATTATATAAAAAGGGGAAAACCTGAATTCCTTTTTCCCAACATCAGGATGAAGGCAAGAATGTACACTTTTGCCACTCCTATTAAACAGAGGGCAATAAGTTCTAGTCAGTGCAAAAAGGCAAAAAGACATGACAAAAGATGTCTAAACTGCAAAGGAGCTTGTCCCTTTTTGCAAATGGCTCACTTGTCTGTGGAGAGTATTGAAAGAAAACTACAACAAATTTTCTGAACCAAGGAAACTATCAGTAATATTTCTGTATGAGTATTGAACACATAAACACTGATATTAAAAGTACAATAGCACTAGGGCTGGAGATTTAGCTCAGCGGTTCCGTGGCCTGCCTTGAAAGTGCTAGGACCTGAATTCAATCCCCGGTACAAAAAAAAAAAAAAAAAAAAAAAAAAAAAAAAGTTCAATAGCACTTATAATCTCTTCAAAGAATGCTATTGAGATAGAGTCTTAGAAATCAACTGTAAAACTTCTATGCTACAAATCACACAACTCTTATGAAAGATGTGAAAGAAAATATAAAGAGGAGAGGAATACCATATTCATGGGTTGGAATATTCAACAATACATAAATATTAATTCTCTTTAAATTGATATTTACTGTTCATGAAATAACTACCAAATTCTCAGATGTTTTTCTAGCGACACTATTTTATTTATCATATTTTCTACAAAATTAACTCAAAATGGATTACAGACTAAATAATAAAAAATAAAAACATATTTGAAAGAAAAACCCTTAAAAATCTTCAGAATCTGGGAGTAGAGAAAATGGTCTTAAACTTGGCACCAAAAGCATGACGCATAATGAGAAAAGCCATAAATTTGACTTAAAATTAAAAAAGTGTTCTGTGATGATCTTGCAAAGAGAACAAAAAGACAAGTTACAGACCGAAAAAAATATTTTTGAATTATATATCTAACAAAGGCCTATTACCTAGAATATGCAAAAGTACTCTGAAACTCAACAGCATAAAGGCAAAATAACAATCTGAATAGGCAAAATGTAAAAGTAGGAGCAAACCCTGTTTCATTTTATTATAAGCCACTGTGATTGGATAAGTACAATCTTAAAATGAGCATGGCTCATTGTATGACCTGTCAGCCCTACTAGGAAGTTTTATGAGTTAAAAAACAGAAAATATTCAAGAGAAAACAAATATGAATGCTAAGTGCTTGGGTCATAACCTGTATAACAGTGAGTAAAAGTGTGGGAATATCATACATTTTGAAGCCACCCATTCAAATTTACATTCCAGTCTTGATAATTTCACTTTAATTTGTATAAACCTAGCCAGATTATTCACTTTCTGATGATATTTCTCATTTCTCATACATGTCATAAGAATCCAATGAGACATTTAATTATGTTAGTTCTTTATATAATTATAAATATATATTACATAAAAATTATGTAAAGCAAGTGACGCAAACATTTAGAATACTCAATGTACAATTTATCATCTTTCAGAAAAAACAACATAGAGTAACTTGTGATAATTCAGTCTTCCCTTTAGAAATTTCATGGTGTCAGTATTACTTGGAATCAGTTTTCAACACGCTCCTTCTAACAGCAGATCACAAAGTGTTCTATGTCCCACACGCTGGATGAGTAAGACACTGAAACCTCTGTCCACCGGTGACAGTGGTGGTTAGCTTGTGTAACATCCTCTGTCTGACATATCTGTCTCCCAGCCCAGGTGGCTGGCTAAATACAATCCAAAAACCCTCTGAAAAGCTTTTTGTGACATCTGGAGATGTGCTGATGTTTGATGGCCTCATCCAATCCATCAAAGACATGTGGAGCAACCACAAGTCTGCTATTGTCTGCATACAATTTAAAGGTATGGTCTTTAGGCCAAAAATAATTTGGCAGATTCAGGAGCAAAAAAGAAGAAAAATGAAGATGGTTCCAATGTGACCCTAAACCCACTCATAGCCTTGTTCTGACCTTGCTCAACTACTTAGAGGCTTGTTGCTAGTTTTCTAGAGACTCAAAACAACCCTCTCTGGGCTCTATGAAAGTGATTTATGAGCAGTAGGGAATATCACAAAACCAGTTCTGCAGCCAAAGAGAAGTGAGTTGTTAATCTTGGTGTGTTGGGTTTTGGTTTGTCAATTATGTAAAGAAGCTCTCGACAGTGTGCTTGTCCCTCAAATATTAAACACCTGGCAACCTGCCACATCCTGTGGAACTGAGAACTTGCTTTTGATTTGAAAAGCAGCATCATAGTTGGGTTTCCACTTAAGTAACTTTCAACTGCCTTTGAAAAGCCTGAAAATGAATGAAAGTATGTTTTACCAGGTGTTTTCTAAACAAGATGGCTCAGAAATGTGCCAGAGGAGTTGGGAACTGATTTGTTCTTATGTACAGTCTTAGTTGGATTCTTAAATCTCTGAAAACACATCATAAAAATTGGAAGGCATATCTATAATAAGCCAGTTCTTTAGATTTTTATAAGAACATTCTATACCTATATCTCAACTTGAGAGAAGCCAAAGGTATTTATTAAGTTAAGCTGCATCAAGTAATAGAATATCAGGAAGGAACTGTTTATTATTTTGTAGAAAGTCTTTCTGCTAAAAATAAAATGACAAGAAACACTTTATTGTATGGGCTCATGAATGTGGCAGCATAGTAAAGTGAAAGAAATTGATAGACTTAGTTCCTTAAGATACAGATCATCATACAGCATCCCATTAATTAGGGAAATTCTCCTGATTAGAAAAATAAATAAAAAGATCCTAACTGGGTAGAAGCAAAAATGCAGTTCCAGTGAGGCTGTACCATGCTGCAGCTGGCTGCCCTTTTAGAATTGGCCTAGTTAGGATGAGATCGTTGCATCTCCAAGCTCTGAAGAATCACCCATTCTTTGAAGAATCTTGGACAAAGCATTTTCTTCAGCTGGAGCAATCCCCAAGGAGGGTTGGTGGGAGAAATTATATTCTGCCAGTGAACGGAGGAATAGTCTTTCATTCTTAAAGAAATATTTGAACATCACAGAGCCACCACACTATATCATTACTTTCTTTTTCCTTTACAATTTGAGACTCCAGTGTATAAGGATTACTTTTGTCACTTCATATTTTAAAATCATTAAGCAATAATGAAAAGTGACAATGCATAGATATTTGCTCTGCTTATATTTAAAAAATTGTATTTATTCAAGTATGTTATTTCATATTAATTGTTTATATATGCATTGAATTGATCAAATATGCAAGGTGCTGGGAATGCTGTACTTTGGCCAATAAAAAAATCTCCTTCTTCATAGAGGTTACAAAAGCATTTGTAATTAATCTGATCAAGTACAATTACAGACAGCTCTAACATGTCCAAAAGAAAGTTTAGGTTTCTGTATGTGAAAACTCTAGCCTATACCAAGTTAATGTCATAGATATTGTATTTGCCTTTGCCTAAAAATTAGCATGGAGTTTCAAATCAAACTTGTTGGCTAGTGTTAAAAACTCCTGTCAGTTCCTCTCCACTGCTTCTCAAAAACCATCCAGATTTGGCTTTGGTCTAACATATGGCATTATTTGGAAAAATATTGAATATGTGAAATACAGTGTTAAGGAAGAACCATCCTAGAGTATTAATATGTTTCTCCAAAAGTCAAGTAATAGATAATGATGATGTTTTATTTTGTTTCTTTTTCAGATACCAATTCAGGTTGTATTTTAATTCTTTGTTAATTTAGATCATTACAGGCTAAACATTCCCAGTTAAGTGTATGAAATGTCATTCCATGCTTGTTTTAGGACAGCAGCTACTTCCCCCCAAGTGACACTGAACTGATGAACCACAGTACAATCTAAATTATGGGAGAACAGATTATAAAAAAAATAAGGCAACCCTTCCTGTTATTAACTCTAACTTATGATGTATGGCCCTTGTACAATGGCCACTTGTTTGAGACTATAACAAAATAAAGAGAAAAACTTTCAAAAGCAATGCATTTTTTCCTATTTTCAATCATCAGATAAATGTGAATATGTTGGTTTTGTGTCAAGAACATAATTACAATTTACCGTAAAAAACAATGTAATTATCTATTTTCATTTAAATAGTATTGTATACTTTTAAGATAAACAACACAATGCATAGGATAATATAGATGCTAAAAAAGGGAAACAAATGAACATTATCCATTATGTCACAATTACTGTTTTTAAAATTTTGTGGTAAAAGCTGCTAAAATAAACTCATCTTGTAGATGAGATCTCTAGACTTGTTTATGCTTCACCCTACATGTCTGCTACTTTGTACCCTCTGACCTACATCTCCCCATTTCCCACATCTCCTTTCTTACTTGGTAAGCACTATTTTATTCTCTTTGTATAGTTGAAAAATTTTCGCCACATAAAAGGGAGATCACGTAATTGTGTGTGTGTGTGTGTGTGTGTGTGTGTGTGTGTATTTAAAAAGAATGAGGCCAGGTATTTCTCTCAGTGGTTCCACAGTCTGCCTTGCAAGAGCAAGGACCTAAATTCATCCCCGGTAACAACAACAACAACAACAAAAAAAAGTAGAATGAGACCTTGTGATTTGCCATAATACAAATAATCCTGTGGGCCGGGGATTTGGCACAGTGGTTCTGCCGCCTGCCTCGCAGGCGCAAGGGCCCAAATTCAATCCCTGGTACCAGACAAACAAACAAACAACAACAACAAAAATCCCAGCATCCTTTGTGTTCAGTGAAATACACAGACAATTATACGTGCATACATATATATATATATATATATATATGCATTCACATATAGTTTAATTTTTTATTCTTTAAACATTATTTAATATAATTTAAAAACAAAATATGCACAGCCAAAATATTAAAGGCATGTAAATTATGTGTTTAAACTCCAAGGTGGAGGAAAACTTTCTTCCAAGTGAAGATAGCACATATAGTTAAATTTTACATAAGAGATCTCAGGGTCGAGAATTGATAACTATATAAATCTCTAATCACCTTCTATTTCCATTATTTTTGTGATTGAAAGTGGGACTTTGTAGAATAAATTATTCATTGCTTAGCTTTAAAATATAGCATTAGATAATATCACTATAGTAACAGGCTACTTCATATTTTAATACTGTTTCTATTAACTAGCTTTTTTGAATGTATAATTTGTTGATATTATTATTGTTAGTGTATTCACTTTATTGGCACACTTTTGGTATACAGTATGATGACATTGTCTATTGGGAATCTGTACTTTTAGATTATATATCTTGGTTCGTATTTTTTCCCCATTCCTCTGCACTCCTCTCTTCAACCCCCCATCCCTCTCTACTTACAAAGACTTTGTTTCTATTTTTTTCCTTTTCTCACTTCCCCTTTGGACCTTTTCTTCCTATTTCATCTTATCTATTATACATTTGATCCCAATTTATGCTTTCAGTTTCTCACATCAGAGAAATTATTTGGTATTTACACATGTGTGTCCTATGTATTAGGACACACTTAAGAATATGATTCACTTAAGATTCACTTAAGAATATGGCTTCAACGTGCATCCATTTAGCTATAAGTGTCTTTAGTTTCTCATTATTTATGGCTGAGTAGTACTCCATTTTATTAAAAAAAAAAACCCAAATTTTCTTTATCCGGTCTCCAGTTGATGTACAATTGGGTTGCTTCCAAGTTTTAGCTATTATAAATTGTCCTGCTATGAACGTATATCACTGTGATATGATTCTTTTAATTTTGGGGGAAGATGCCCAGCAGGGTAATTGATGGTGGGAATATCGACTGGTGCAACCACTGTAGAAATCAGTATGGAGACACCTCAAAAAACTAGGATTAGAGGTCCCATTGGACAGTTACATATTTTTTAATTAATTGAAAGATTTTGTGTAATGACCATTTGGTTTCAGTTTGTATGCACTTTTTGGGGAAGGGGATTTTGTTAGGAATATTAAATTGAGGAGACACTACTAAAATGAGAAATTTCATTCTCAAGAAGAACAGGGACTCAAGAAATTATTTCAAAAGAAAAGGTCTTTTAAATTTTTGATAATTATTCCTGTCTTGTATTCTTTTAACTTAAGTGCTTTATAAACCTTCCCCCTAATTTAGTTGTAATTTTGATTACAATTACAGAAATAAGTGAGGAACAGGATGGGGATTTTTGGTCAGAAGTCCTCTCTTCAAAGCTGGATGATCCTGAGTGGCTCTCCTATGACTATGCCCATCTTGTGGCTCAGGGCTATGTGGTTTGGATTATTGCTAGTGCTGTGTAGCAAAATGTTGCCACACTTACTGATTAAAGAATTACTTATCGCTCATGATTCTTGGTTGGAAAGTCAGACAGGACTTAGCAGAGAGACTTATTCCTGCTCTACAATATCTAGGCATGATTTGACAACTGGAAATTGGACTACTTGGAGGCAACTTTATTCACGTGTCTGGCACACAGGCTGGGAGAGCTCTGCGACCATTGATTTGGTCCCTACCAGCAGTTTCTCACATGCACTAGTCCTCTTCCATGTGGCAGCCACAGGTGACTTATCATCCTATAAGGTAGTTTAGGGCTCCAGCGAACCTATGCAGGAGGAAGCCTGTTAGCTCTTGTTGGCTTATAGTGTTATATTCATTTATGCTGTTTCTTTTGAGTATTTGTCTTGTGGGTCTAATGGAGGTTAGAATTCCTTTTTCCTTAAGGCAAGTCACAGACTTGATCGTTCCTCCACTGAAGTCATAGAACTAAAAAATATTACTTTATCCTTCCCCTAACTTTCTATGCAATAGCTAACTATAGAGAAATTGAGTGGTTTATATAGTCAAATAGTAGATCATAAGGCCTTATGGTCAAGAGGAAGGACTGACACAGGAAAGCAGAGAAGAATCCAAACATACAGCCTTCTGGATCTCTTCTCTCTCTATTACCAGGAGGTCAGACCTTTTTGCCGAATCAGCTCTCTATATGACAGTCTACCGTTCAACAAGTTAAACTGAAAAGAGGTCATTTTCCTGTGTCTTTGGGTCATTTCTATAGGCTCTGTGACATGTGATGTCTTCATTAAGTAAATCCGTTATGCTTTTGTTATATGACTTTTCTGATGAGGGTATTGACCATAACTATTATGATGGATAAGGAAATGTATTTGCCAAGATTTTTGCCCCTTCACAGTTCAATTTACTTTTATTTCAATGCTGGATATTTTTATCATGTTTATTTTTGGACCAGGCTGCTAACAAGTCTGCTCATCTTTTTTTTTTTTTTTTTTTTTTTTTTTTTTGATACTGGGGATTGAACTCGGGTCCTTCCGCTTGCAAGGCAGGCCACCGAACCGCTGAGCTAAATCCCCGACCCAAGTCTTCTCATCTTTATTTGTCATAGAAAACATAAATTTTCATTCCTTGTTGAAGGAGAGCTGTACTGGGGATAGAATTCTTTGCTGGCAACGGTTTCTTTTTTGCTTTTAGAGAAGGTCATTTCAGGCTATTCTGGTCTCAGTGACTGAATCAATTGTTAATCTTACGAGGACTGTTTGTATGGGATAAATCCGCTATTTTTTCTTGATAATTTCAAGACTTTCCTAGTTTTTGCCTTTTGCCAATCTGTATTTATGTAGGTTTGGATGTCTATGTTAAGTAAAAGAGCCAAAAAACCAGGACCAGACAAGGACTACAACAAGCCTTTATTATGGGGAGGATCTGCTGTTCTGTGTCTGAACTAAGGAAAGGAAAGGAAAACAACACGGCAGCACAGGGAACTTTTTTTTATAGGAGTGGGGTAGGTTAGCATAAACTGGGGTGGGGTTGAGTGAGGTAGTATTAAGAGATTGGAGGAGCCTGTGACATCACTAGCTGTTACGAGGTAGCAAATATTAGGTTACTCTTTTGGTGGGAGAAGAGGCATGATGGGAAGAGGAAGCCTGCCCTTTGTTGGGAGAAGCCATATTTTAACCTGGAGGCTGCTATTCCATGTGGCAGCCATCTTAAGGCAAGGGAAATGTAACAGTTGGAGTTTATTCTACTCAGAGTTCCTAGAGCTTCTTGAATGTGTAGATGAATGTTTTCATCAAATTTAGGAGGTTCCTAGCCATTATTTTTTCCAACATATTTCCTCTTTCTCATTTTGTTCTTGTTTTTCTGGAAATGCCTCATACATATGTTCTTACACTTGTTGGTGTTCCACAGGTATGTGATGCTCTTTTCTTTTTATTTTTTCTTTTGTTCTACTTATCAGGCTGATGAATTTATATTGTTTTCTGTTCAAGTTCACAGATTCTTTTTTCTCATATCTCAAGGCAGTCTTTGAACTCAAACTTTTCAATTTAGTTGTGACTTTTTTATGCTCCAGTATTTTCATATTTAAAAAATGACTTGTGCCTCTTTTTCAAATACTTTCTATCTAGTGACACATTATTTAAACATGGGTTCGCAGTTATTTCAGTGGATTTTGAATAGCTGATTTAAAAACTTTTGCTGATAAAATGCCTAAGCTTCCTCTGAGGCTTCTTATATGGTGACACACCCCCTTTATATTTAACATTTATTTGTAGTTCTTATAATGTGTCATCATCATCATCATCATCATCATCATTATCATTATTTTTTGTACCAGGGATCAAACTCAGGACCTTGTGCTTGTGAGGCAGACACCATTGAGCTAAATCTCAGGCCCATCATTATTTGTTGAAAAATGAACATTTTACATAATATGGTGCTACAATTGGCATCACATTCCTTACCCATCTTTACCTTCCACCACTGGGTTTATTGATGTTGATTTTGTTGTTTTTTCGGCTCTCTTGTTCCTGCTTTCTAGGACTACTTGCATGTTACGTGCAGTTTGAATCTTCTGCCAGTTTTATTTTTACAATTATTGCTTTAATTTTTTCTTTCTTTTAAAATATATGAACAAATTCAGTTTTTCGTTCTTCTTCTTGCATGTCAGTGTATGTTTGCAGTACATAGTGGTAATGTTTGTTTTGGGAAATTATACATGCATAAAACATATCTTGATTCTTTTTTATCTCTTTTTTCTCTTTTCCCTCAGCTTCCCTGCCTTTTAATACTTCTCCCCATCTCCAAAAGCCTTATTTCTTCTTTCTGACATACTCTTCTTTATTTTATTCATTTGTTTATTATCAAGAATCACTAAGTGGGGTTGTATCAAATTAAAAAGCTTCTGCAAAGCAAATAATCAGCAGAGTGAAAAGACAACCTATAGAATGGGAAAAAAATGTCAGCTACTAGTCTGAGAGAGGTCTTGTTTATATTAAGTTTGGGGTTATGATCTGGTCTGTGTAATTTAGTAGTAAACCAGTGATTGGTCAAAAGAGTTCTTTAAATGCCTTGCATTTATTTTTCTATTTTTTGCTAAGGGGATCTGTGGTAGAAAGCCCACCTTTGAATTTCAGGAAGTTTACAAGACAGCTTAGGTTTTATTTTCTATTTGTGCAAATCTTTCAGTTCAGCCACAGGTGAGTGATTGAGATCTTATACTTTCCTGGGTTTTCCTTATACACAGATCCATACATGGGAAGGCCTTTATAGATACTCAGAAATACATTGGCACTTTTCAAAGTTCCCTCTGTTTCTGTAGTTCTTCAGGACTTCCTTTTAAAGTTTGTCCATGATCTAGCTTTCTCTAACTTACATCATAGCCCCAGGTATCTGCATGTTGCTAGCAGTTTGTGGTTGTTTTCACTGTTCTCTAAGGATACCCCCCCGCAACTGAAGTCTGAATCAAATAAATAGTAACAGAACCATGAAAATGTCAGGGACGCTGTAAATTTGGATAAAGCGATGACTTGCTGTGAGTATAGAGTTTTCATGGAGCTCAAGGAACACCAGGCCTCTCCTGTGTGTTGCACCCACTGGCTGTTCATGACCACTGTGCTGGCCAGGGAGAGTGGCAGGAATGGTCTCCTGTTAATTCTACTCAAAGTGTGGTCTTACTGAAGTTCAGTAGTTTGTCTGATGTTAAGAAATTTTGTTTGGTGATTTTCTTTTTTAATAAAAAGTTCTGAAGTGATCAGTTTTAATTGTCTTGACAATATTTTTACATTTTCATGAAGGAATAGATTCATGGACATCCTCACTTCATCATTCTATAAAGTTTCCAAATGCTGGGGTCTTAAAGTTCATGATGTGATCTTTATGTTTTATTTTATTATTCTTTATTTTCATGTAAGAAAGGCATGTTTGTTATTTCTGGTAATATTTTTTGTATGATTAAAGAAATACTCACCACTCTCCTTTTTGCTTTCTTATTTGTCTGTTTCTCATATTAATTTCTCAAACTCCTTACTGTTTAGCCCATATTTTTTATTTTGTGAGATGTTCTCTGGATGTCATTTTCTCAAACAACTCATGCTTTTTTATTTTAGTGATTCTATAATTTCTAAATAATTCCCTTTATTTTTCAAACAAGTTATTCTTCATTTTATGGATATAATAATTTCTTAATTTCACTGTGCAACTCAACATTTCCTATGAAGTTTTGTTTGATGTTTTCTGTGCTTTCTGAGGTATTTTTTTTTCTGTTTATTTTGTTCTTTCTTTTATATTGGAAGCATATTCAAATATATGGTGGTCCTTGGTTATCCATTTCATATTGAGAGGGAGGCCTTAAAACTTATTGGTAATTTTATGTGCTTTGATGAAGTTTATAGGTTGGTGAGCTTTACATTAAAGTGACTATTTGGATTGCAAGCAGAAGGTTTATGGGGAAACTCATGCTAATGTACAAACAGTATTTTTTTGGAGGGGCACTCCATTTTTTTCAGAGAGTAAACATTTTAACACTTGGAGCAGAAAGTTATTCTGCTCTGTTATTCTGTATACAGATTTTTTCCCCATTAAGTTTACTGGTACATTTAAGGCAAACTGTACAATTACATTCATCATTGGGCTCTTGTACCTTAACGTGATATATCTTGGTTATTTTTCCCCATTCCCCTTCACCCCCTTCACCCTTCCCTATTTACAAAGACTAAATGGAAACAAAATGAACATAGATTTTTAATAATCACTTTTCATTTTTCAACATCACATCTTGCCTGTTCTTTCTACTTTAAATTCTATACTTGCTATCTCCATGTTGCATGTCTTACTATACCTCTTCAGGGAAAATTACGCCTACAATTTTCCTATCTATTATATTGTAGCCTTCTGCTGTTTTCTTTTTTATCTCCTAGTCTGGGTACCATCTTTCACCTGCTTTCTGCCTTAAAATATTGTTGATACCTTATGTCTGTTGACAGAGAGTTGATAAAACTCTTTTCTATTTTCTTTGTTATATTCCCTGTAATAGTATTTTATACTTTACTTTTATTTTAATGGTTCTTTAAAAAGAGGAAATAAGTTGTTTTTAGATGGAAATCTTTTACACTTAACTTTATAAGCAAGAGAGTTTGGGTTATTTTCTATATCATGCTTGTCCTTAACAATTTTTAAATTCTAGCACATAGGCAGTTTTGAATTGTTTTTCTTGCAAAAAGTAATTCATCATATTAATAAATTGAAATTAAACTGTTAATTTATAGCATAGCATTTGTACAAATAATAAAATCAATCTACAGCACGAAATAAGGTGTAGACTTTGTCAGTATTGCAGGTGCTCTGCCATCTCTTTCAGTCAATACTTCCCTTAAGTACCACCACGATTCTGAATTTTATTATTCTTGGACTTCATATAAATGAAACCACACAGATAAATTCTTATATATATATGTTTCCCCGCATTATGTCAAGTATCAAGGAATGAAATTCATTATGTTATGTCATCATTTATCATTCTTTTGTTGATGAATGTATTTCTTTCAGTTTTTCTATTATGTACAAAACTGCTATAAATATCCACCTACAAGTTTTTAAATTCTATCTGATAAGGGCATTGATATTTATATAGCCAGTTAACAAAACTCAAAACCGCTAAAAAGGGTATTTGATACAACGATATCAAGACATGCAATAATCACATGAGGATCTTAGAGTGATGTGCCCAGCTGACATGGAGACATATTGCAGGTTTTCAAAGTTGTGAAAGCAAGCTGTTTCCTAAGAAATGAGAAAAATTACTAGGTAAAATTTTAAATTACTGCTTTCTTGCTACCAACATGCAATTATGCAATTCTCTTTTTCTGATGCTTCAGCTGCTAAATTTTCAAATGAACTTGATTAAATGAACGAAATACTTCATGAAATTGATTGTAATCTATATCATTTTACAAGGGCTACAATTTTACCTAAGTAGAATATAAGTGGTTTATTTAAATATCTTAGTTATGTTTTATGAGTTGGATTTCTTGTATCATTGGGAGAGAACCTATTAAGTTTTGCTCTTTGGCACTGTCACCAGTTTGTCCATTAGTTTGTCAAATTAAAGATTATAAAATGTTATTAAAATAGCTAATTGTAATAAATCAACTTATTTAAAATGGAAAAATGTAAAATTCTTTGGTTTGTTCACTAAAACTGTAAGATCAACATATTCAGGTAAGGTACTGGTCTCAAAGTATGGTCCCTCTGCTAAAATACCAGCTTCTGTCTCATTTAGGAACTAGTTAAAACTGCAAGTTTTGGACTTTTCCCAAGAACTGCAGATTAAGAAACTCTGAGGTTGGGACCTAGAAATCTGTATTTTATCATGTCTTCCAGCTGGTTCTGGGGCATACTGAACTTTGAGAACCACTGGTTGAAGTCATTTTTTTTTTAATCTTGTGCGTTGGAGAACCAAGAGGGAGTCTGGAAGTACTGAGGCTGAGTTCCAGGCCAGGATTTCCAGTTAAATAGTAGGAGGTTTTATGGGCATTGGAACTTGGAAATTCCCTGAGGTAGTATGATCAAGGTTGAAGTGTGTGAACCTCCCCCTTCTCTTCCTCTCCCCTTTCTCTCTTCTTCTCCTGCTGCTTCTTTTGGTACTGAGGATCGATTGAACCTAGAGCTTCCATGCTGAGCTACCTGCCTAGCCCATTTTATTTTTTATTTTTATTTTGAAGCAGGTCTCCTTAAATCACTAAATTTCCCAGACTGGACTCAAAGTAATGATCCTCTTGTGTCAGCCTCTCATTGTGCTGAGATTACAAGTATGTATAACCATGTCCACTGGGCAGTCATTTTACTAACAGGATTAAAAGGAACAACATCCTAGGTTTTCTCATTGTTGGTTATTAGGTAGAGTAAGAGCAAAAAGCAATTATTTTGCAGTTTGAGTTAGGTCCTTGATAAAGTTCTTTTTATTGCATGAGTCTAGTTAAGAAATTGCAGCCCTTCTAGAAACCAAGGGGGAAGAGCTATATATTAAAAGTGACTCTCCCATTGCAGCTTAGTAGCAACCCTTATGGAAATGGAAGTAGTTTACTCAGTGTTTAAGTACAACAGCATTATACAATGAGCTGATGTCTTAATGAAGGGCTTTAGTCACAAAGAATCAGAGCTAGGCTGCTTCACCACCCCCAGAGCCCCTGGCCTTCAGGTGGAGCAGACTGATGAGGACTGCTGAGTGTACATGCAGCCTCACAATGCCCCCATCCCCTATGCACTTTCATGTGGTTATAAAGGCCATTGTACTGAACTCCAGAAGATAGAGCAGAAGTGAACAACTGCAATAAGGCACAGCAGACCACCATAGTTGTCCTTCCTGATATTATGAAAATGAAAGTGTCTCTGAGTCATTAGAGACTCAAAACCTAATGATCAGCTATATCTGGAAGATCGAAGTATTAACCTAGGAATCAAACCAGGACAATACCAAGAACAACAACAACAAAAAATGAGTAAACACTTAAGCAAGGCACAAATACAGACTTCCAGTTCACCAACAGCAAATTTTAGGAGAAATGAGATGGAAAATTCTGACAATCACCAGGATACCCTGAACTCATAGCACAGGAAGTTTAAAAAAAAAACAAAACAGATCAGGCTCTAGAAAAATTCAAAACAGAAATAATTTCCCAGATAACTACAGAGATGGTGAGCACAATGAAAGACATGATTAGAGACTCTAGAACAAAAACAGATAAAAAAAAAATAGATGAGTTCAGGACTATGATAGAAGACATGAATGCCCAACATAGGAAAAAATGGAAACAATGAATGCCCAAACACAGGAAAAAAAATGGAATCCATGAAACAGGTACAGGTAAATATCCAGGAGATAAAAAGCACTATTCAAAGTATACATAGCAGACTGATCCAATCTGAAGACAGAATATCAGATATAGAAGATAGAATGGCAGGCAGTGACCATGAAAAGAGAGATCTCTTGAAAATAGTAAAGGATCATGATAAATAAATCCCAAAGCTCCTAGATGACATAAAGAAAATTAATATAGGACTGATAGGAGTTCATGAAAAAGCAGGAGAAAATACAAATGACATAAAAATATGTTCACAGAATTAATGGCAGAAAACCCAAACTGAGTGAAATAATTTGACATACAGAGAAGTGAGGCATATAGGACTTCAGCTAGACATGATAAAACAAAAAAAAATCTACGCCTAAACAAAGTAGTCAAGATTCCCGGAAAACAAACAGAAAGACAAAAAAGGTGCAAGCAGTTAGAGAAAAGAAACAAATCACATGCAAAGGAAAGCCCATCAGAAACACAAACCCTCAGGTCAATGAGAGCCCGGAGTGAGGTATTTCTAGCCCTAAAAGAAAAGAATCTCCAACCTAGGCTGATGTATCCTGCAAAACTCTCTTTCAAAATGGGTGGGGAAATAAGATACTTCCATGACAAAGAACACCTGAGAAACTACATAAATACCAAACCAGCAGTCCAAACAATTCTAAACAATACCACAGAAAGGAACAGTGAAGGTCACAACACCGTGACGGCCAACAGAGCAAATCCATAAGGCAAGGCAAGAAACTAAAGGGAAAGGGAAAAAATAAAAAAGAGCCAACAGCAGGGCAATAACATGACAATGATAAAACAATGCATATCAGTTATGACCATCAATGTTAATGGCCACAATTCACCAATCAAAAAAATAGACTGTCAGAATAGATTAAAAAGTAAGATCCAACATTATGTTGTATACAAGAAATGCACTTAATTTAAAATGAAACTCATAGACTGAAAATAAAAGTATGGAAAACAGTTCTCCATGCAAGAGGAACCTGGAAAAAAGCAGGGGTACCTATCTTATTTGCAGACAAAATAAATTTCAAACCAAAACTAATTGAGAGACACAAAAAAGCTCACTAATTCCATGTAAAGGGAACAATCCAAAAGGAAGAGATGACAATCATAAATATATATACACCAAATATGAATACCTCCAACTATACAAAACAAATATTGAGGGACATGAAAAACTAAATAAGCACTAATACAATTGTAGTGGGGTACCTAAATATCCCACTGTCTCAAATGTCATCCAGACCAAAAAAAAAAAATCAACAATGAAATAATAGAACTGAACCACGCTTTTGAATAAATGGACTTAACAGACCTCTACAGAGTGTTACACCCTACAAAATTAGAATACACATTCTTTTAAGCTACACGGGTCATTTTCCAAAATAGGCCACACACTTGTTTATAGAACATGTTTAGATAAATGCAAAGGAATTGAAGTTATCCCATGTATATCCCATAGTGCAATTAAACTGGAGATCTACAACATAAGATACCACAAGAACTTCTCAAACATGTGGAAATTGAACAACACTCTTCTGAACAATCAATGGGTCACAGAGGAAATTAAAGAAGAAATTTGTCAGTTTTTACAAATAAATGATAATGAAAAACCAACATGCAAGAGTCAATGGGACACAATGAAAGCAGTTCTACATTGCAAATTCATAGCAGTAAATGCCCACATAAGGAAAACAGAGCAAGCTCAAATAAACAACCTAATGATGAATCTTAGGCTCCCAGAGAAAGAAGAGCAAGAAAAACCCAAAGCTCATACAAGGGAGGAAATTATAAGGATCTGGGCTGAAATCAATGCAATGGAGACTAAGAAAATGATACAAAAAATCAATTAATCAAAGAGTTGTTTTTTTAAAAGAATAAGTAAAATTGATAAACCGTTAGCCAGCCTTGTCAAAAATAGGAATGACTCAAATCCATGCAATTAGGAATGAGAAAGGTGAAGTCCACACAGATCCAGCAGAAATCCAGAGGATCATCAATACCTACTTCAAGACCCTGGGCTCTAATAAAATGGAAAACACAGAGGAAATGGACAGAATTCTAGATGCATATGAATTACCAAAGTTGAATAACGAAGATTAAAATATTCTTAACACCCCAATTACAATCACTTAGACTGAAAAGGTTATTAAAAATTTACCAACAAAGAAAAGCCCAGGTCCTGATGGCTTCACTGCTGAATTCTACAAAGCATTTAGAGAAAAATCATTGCCACTAATCTTTAAACTTTTCAATGAAAGTGAAAGGGAAGCAATACTTCCAAATTCATTCCTGGAAGTGAGTGTTACTTTCATACCCAAACCAGGGAATGATCCAACCAAAAAAGAAAACTACAGGCCAATCTCCCTAATGAACATAGATGCAAAAATCCTTAGTAAGATACTAGCAAACAGAACATTGAGGGTCATCAGGAAGATCATACACCCTGATCAAGTCAGATTTATTCAAGGGATTCAAGGATGGTTCATCATATGTAAATCAATAGATGTAGTACACTATATTAACAAAGTCAAGGACAAAAACCATATGATCATATCAATAGATGCAGACAAAACATTTGACAAAATTCAACAGCCATTAATGATAAAAACTCTGCATAAAATGAGAATAGATGGTCTTTATCTCAACTTAATAAAGGCTATCTATGAAAAACCAATAGCCAACATAATATTAAATGGCCCAAAACTGAAAACCTTCATGCTATAATCAGAAACAAGACATGGATGTCCTCTATCACCACTCCTGTTCAATATAGTTCTGGAAACATTAACCACAGCAGTTTGACAAGAGAAAGAAATAGAAGAAACAAAGATAGGAAAGGAAGAAATTAAACTGTAATTATTTGCTGATGATATGACACTCTACATAGAAGACCCAAGAAACTCTTCCAAAAGACTTCTATACTTAATTGACACATTCAGTGGAGTAGGTGGATACAAGGTGAACACTAAAAAATCAATAGCCTTCTTGTACACAAATAATTGACTCACTGAGGCAGAAATTAGAGAAACAATTCCTTTCACAATAGCATTCAAAAAATGAAGTATCTAGGAATCAATGTAACAAAGGAAGCAAAAGACCTCTACACTGAAAACTACAGCACTTTAAAAAAAGAGATGGAAGAGGATATAACAAAATGGAAAGACATCCCTTGATCCTGGGTAGGAAGACTCAACATAGTGAAAATGGCCATACTTCCAAAACTACTATACAGATTCAATGCAATCCTGATTGAAATTCCAACAGTATATTTCACAGAACTAGAGAAAATGATCCAAAAATTCTTTTGGAACAATAAGAGATCTAGAATAGCAAAAGCAATTCTAGGCAACAGAGACATGACAGGGATATCATAATTCCCACCCTCAAACTATACTACAAAGCCAGTGCAATAAAAACAGCATGATACTGGCAAAGAAATAGACCCAAGGATCAGTGAAATAGATTGGAAGATACAGAAATAACCCTACATGTACTCAGCTACCTCATCTTTGACAAAGGGGCCAACCATCCTCACTGAAAGAAAGATAGCCTCTTCAATAAATTGTGTTGGAAAAACTGGATTTCAACCTGCCAGAGCTTAAAACTAGACCCTTTTCTTTCACCATTCACTAAACTAATATCCAAGTAGATTACTGATCTATATATTAAAACAGAAACAGCAAACTTGTTGTAAAATAAGCTAGGAAAAACTTTCAAAGACATTGTCATATGAAAAAACTTTATGAAAAAATTCCCAATAGCATTGGAATTAGTACGAAGAATCAACAACTGGAATCTCATCTTATTGAAAATCTTCTGCCCTGCAAAAGAAACCACCAACAGAGCTAAGAGACAACCCACAATGTGGGAAAAATTTTTACCAGCTGCTCCTCAGATTAAGGTCTACTATCTAGAATGTCTGAAGAACTCAAAAAAATCAGATCCCCAAATATTAAAGACCAAATTCTACTATGGGCCTCTGAAATGAACAGACAATTCTCAGATGAAGAAGTAAGAGCAGGAAAGAAACATATGCTAAAATGTTCAACATCCTGGTCATTCAAGAGATGCAGATGAAAGCAACACTGAGATTCCACCTCACCCCAGAAAGAGTGGTTTCTATCAAGAAACCAACCAATTATTAATTCTGGCAGGGTTGTGGGGAGATAGGAACACTTTTCCATTGTTGGTGGGAGTACAGACACCATAGAAATCAATATTGAGATATCTTTTTTTTTGTCATTGAGTTTATTGGTACATTTTAGGTATAGAGTACAGTTACATTCATCATTGGGATCTTGTACTTTTACATGACAGGTCTTGGTTCTCATTTTTTCCCCTTATCCCTACCCTCCCTTCACCCCCTCCTCTATTCCCTATTTACAAATACTGTATTTCCATTTTTGCATTTTCTCATGTTTTTTTTCTTTTCCCTTATTACCTTTCCCATAACCTTCCCAATTCCCCTACACCTTTAGCCATTTTCTTCCTATTTCATGTTGTCAATTATATTATTAGGATCTTATGTACCATTATAGTTTTTCACACCAGAGAAACTATTTGGTATTTATACAAGTGTGATGTATTTATTTCACTTAGAAGTATATCCTTAATATGTATCCATTTTCCTATGAATGGCTCTAATTTCTCATTCATTATGGCTGAGTAGTATTACTATGGAGATACCTTAAACAACTAGGACTAGAGGTTTCATTTGACCCAGCTATCCCTCTGCTGGTTATCTTACCAAAAAAATCATTCCACAGTGTTATATGCACATCCGTGTTTATAGCAGCACAGATTGTAATAGCTAAGACTTGGAACAGCCCAAGTGACCATCGTTTGGAGACTGGATAAAGAAGATGTGGTTTTTCTATAAAACGGAGTACTACTCAGCCATAAAGAATGATAAACTAGAGTCATTCATAGGAAAATGGTTGCATATCAAGGACATACTCAAGTGAAATAAATAGAACACACATGTGTAAATATTGAATATTTTCTGTGGTGTGAAAAACTAAAAGTGTAAGTAAGATTCAAATTTTATAATTAATACTGTGAAATAGGATGAAAAGGGCTAAAGTTGTAGGGGAAGTGAGAAAGTTAGGGGAAAGGTAATAAGGGAAAAGAAAAAATATGAGAAAATGAAAAAAATGGAAGCAAAGTTTTTGTAAATAGGGAAGGTGGAGGGGAAAAGGGAGGGCAGGGCTATGTTGAAAAAATAAGAACCAAGATACGTCACGTAAAAGTACAAGTCCCAACGATGAATGTAACTATACTGAATACCTAAAAAGCACCAATAAACTCAATGAGAAAAATAAAAAGAAAGTTTGAAGAATCCTCCGGGTCCTCTTAGGCATAGGGATTCTGCAGGGAATACAACTTTGGTTTACATTTTTACATCTTGTTCTTCAAGGTGAAACATGTTAAAGGCCTCAACTTTCCTCAAATTTTCATTTAAATCAAGTCTCAGACACTGACAACTTGTGTTTCCTGTGTTCGGGGTGTTTCACTTTCTCAAAGCCGTCTGGCTTTAAATGTCTGATTTACTTGTAGAGCAAGCTGGGGTAAGGACCCATACCAACTGTGAAAATGTGCAGAAATACTCTGGGGAAAATAGGTAGGGATTGACAACAGGATTGACACCAAAGTCCAAAACACTTACACAATGATGAAGATATCCTACTAAACCTGAGTTGATTTAAAGGGAAATTTTCTAGACTAAAGATATGTTCATTTTTTCCTGGGCAATATTTCTCATTACTAAAGTGAAGAGAAAGGGAAAAACAAACAAACAAACAAACAAACATTTTCTGTAATTTACATGTCTTTATTCAGAAGTGCAGCATGATAAGACATCATTATCATAGCCAAGGAACCAGGAGCAGTAGGTCTTGCCAATATATTGCAAGCAAAGCTGTCTGGCAGCTCAATCACAGTTGCCATCCAATTTCCTGAAAGTCAGTATCTAACTGGTTCTCTCATTCCCTCAGTATCTCCACCCTCAATGTCCATCAAGTAGCTCTGCTATGGCTCTTAAGAGATACAGGCTGATCAGAGAAGTAGAATGCCTCTTCCCTGCCCACAGTCTTGTGGGATTCATCAGAGAACCAGTCTGGACCTTTGTGAAAACAATCCAGTGGCAAACATACTGAGGACCTCTCTCCTCTGACTGTGGCATTAGTTATACTAAGGTGAAGATCTAAAATGAAAGGACAACTGTGTTGATCAGTCTCTGTATTGGCAATCTAGCCATAATTTATCTGGGTGGAAGTTTCTTTTGGCCAGAGGTCCTAATAGGCATTTAATGTTTTGAAGTCTTATAATCATAAAATGGTAGTGATAAGGATAATATTTAAGCAAATACTGGGTGCTTGTGATTTTACCAGTTTTGAAATATAATTACTTACACTTGTTTAGTGGTGTGAGTGTAGAGATCCAGCAATTATGCTAATATATAAGGATTTTTTCAACTGTGGGTTGACCCTAAACCAGAACATTTTTTTAAACCATAATCTTAGTTTACTACAAATACATTTGTATAGAACTCCAGATGGACTTCCCTAGGCATGGGGTTTTCATTCCACTTTCTCACTAAACATTGCAATGATGCTGACTTTGTGTTTTATAAGAATCTCTCACAATAAAGATGTTCCTGTTCGGGGTAGAAGTTGATATGGTTCAAGTCATGTCAGATGTGTCTTTGGTCAGCATCTAAATCTGTTATTCTAAAGAGACCTCAGATTGTAAATGTTTATAGGATTTCCTGGAAATGAACAAATTTGAAAGAAGATATTCTCAGTGTCAAAGGTGAAATACTGAATTTGGGGATATTTTGGGATAAACTGGGCACTGAAAATGAGACATGGATTATACTGGAAGTTCTAACAGAATTGGGCCTTTTTATGTTGGTGTGATTAATATAAGTAGTAAATAGTGCTAGACAGAAGTATCTTAGAGAGAAAAAAACAGCCAGTTGACTGTCCCTGTTTTTCAGATCTACTAACCTTAAAGTTGTAAGACTCTGGGTGCAATTTATTTTAAATGAGGGAAGTTCTCATATTTCAACATACAGTTCTCATTATTTCCTGACATTGTCAGCATGGAAAAACATAGAACTGGAAATGACTGTTTCTTTCTTTTTTCCAGAGCTGGGTGGTCCAGCTCAGACATTAGTTAAACATTATTAGACTTTATGGGGTAAGGATAAACAGGTCGTGGCAGGACACAGGAATCAGGTAGTAGACACTACTATATCCCATGAGTGAAATGGATATTTACATCTTTATTTAAAATAGTTTGTTTTTTGATGATCCTGAGAAGCATACAAAATACCTCCTTCAGACAACATTATTTCTTCATGATTTCCAAAATTTATACCTTCCTTCTGGCTTACTACCACTATTTTTGCAAAAGATTTGTCCCTCAAAATGATCTCTGGTTTTCTGGGGGAAGACTTGTAGCCATAGGTGGTATATATCTTTTATTTACTGTGACACAGCAGGACATGGATCCCTAGGTCCTCCAGCCAGAGTCCCAGTGTTATGGTTTTTATCTAGATGAACTTTGAAAGTCTCATGGGATTATAGGTAGGGATGTGGGGAAGAGATGGATCATGGGTGATACTGGATTAGTCCACTCATGGGTTTATAACTGGGTGTGATTTTGGGAGATGAAGCCTGGTGGGAAGAAGTACATCACTGAAGGTGTGGCATGGAGGATATACATCCCTGATCCTCCTTTAATCCTTGCTGCTTCCTGCCTGTCAAGGTCCCCTGTCTTGGAGCCTGCCAACCATAGACAGAAACATCCAAAAGCATGAACCAAAACAAATTCTTCCTCCTTTAAAAGTTATGTCAGATATTTTGTACTAGCAACACAATATTAGCAACTACAGTCGGGAGGGGATAGGTTTTGCCATGGACCCTCTGAGAAGTATAAACTGTGGGGAACATAGGCTGTGGAGGGTACAGTGGTTGGCACCTCTGCCCTCTGCTGTAGAGAATGAAACCCTTTGCCCATGGTTTCATCAGAGAGCCTGAAAGCACTGGGATTGAACCCAGTGTATTGCTTGGTTCTGGTTACTATTTCTACCCAGCACAGAACTAAGGGGTCTGGTTGCTTTTCATATTTGCAGACACATTGGGGAAATACAGTCTTCTTGGAATTGTGCCACACTCTCAGGTACATAGACAGGAGTGCCTGATGAAATGGGGCACACAATTGGCCAACACATTTTTATTTATTTTTACAGTATTTTAATATCTGGTTTGTCATTACATTGTTCTTGCAGTTTGGTTTCTCTTTTCAGAGTGCTAATAGGGGTTGGGCCCTTAGAAGAAGGCTGCACACCAAGAAGCCCATACATAATAGTCAAAAATAGAGCCAGCCCAATATGTGTACACATAATTGAGACCAAAACACAAGAAATATAAAAAGGCAGCCTGACTCTTTCAGAGCTTCATAGCCCTTCAGTAACTGAATCTAAAGATGCCTAAGTGGATGAAATGACAAAGAACTCATAATATTGATTTTAAAATAAATTACGTGAAATAGGATGTAATTAAACATTTGAGTGAATTAAGGAAGATGTTGAAGAGTTTGATCCTGGGTACCAAAAGAGTAATTCAACAAGGAGATGGAAATCCTGGGGAAAAATCAAACAGAAATCTTGGAAATGAAAACCATAGGATGTCAAAAAACATTTTTTCATAAAGCCTAAGCAGTAGACTGGATGAATCAAAAGACAGAATTTCAAGGTTTGACGACAAAGTTAAAAAATTACATCTCTCAGACACTAGTTATGGAAACAGACAAAAAACAAATTATGAGCAAAACATCCAAGAACTCTGAGACATATAAAAGCAAAACTTATAAATTTTCAGTATTAAGGAGAATGAGGTACAGAATAAAGGCATAGAAAACCCAGTGAAAAAATAGCAGAATATTTCTGAAATCTTGAGTAAGCTATGGCCATCCAGATATAGGAACCATTTTGATTCCCAAAGTAGATATGACCAGAAAAGAATCCTCAAATATCATTTTATAATTAAAATTCCAGGAGTTCAGAAAAAGGAAAGAATATTGAAAGCTACAAGAGAGAAACGCCAAGTCACGTGCTCTATAGTAGAATAACTGCAGGTTTTTAAAAGCCAAGAGGGCATGGGATGATGTGTTTCAAGACCTGAACAAAAATAACTGCTGACCTAGATTGCTATGTGTAGCAAATCTATCCTTCAGAAACTAAAGAGAAATAAAGATCTTCCATGAAAAGCATAAACTAAAAAACTCATGATCACTAAACCAGCATTATAGAAGATACTTAAAGAAATCTTACAGATCAAAGAAGAAAGATAAGCAACTGAGAATTAGGAAAAAATTAACATTAGAAAAACAGCAAAATGAGAATGACAGGAATTCATAGACTCCTTTCAAAAGTAATCCTAAAGGTAAATGGTCTTAATTCTCCAATAAAAAACAAACCACTGGATGGCAGATGTGTTAAAAATAAAGACTTACCTCTTCTTGCCTGTGAGAGTCACACCTTAATGTCAAAGACATAAAGAAACTGTAAGTGAAAAGAAGAAAATGATATTCCAGGCAAATGGAATCCAAAATCAAGGAGGAGCAGTGATACACATATGTGATGAAGCCACCTTCATTACACAGTGCAATGATACATTGCAAGTTATGAGAAAAAATATGAGCAAATCAAATTCAAAATCAATAGAAGGAAAGAAATAATAAAAGCTAAAGGTAAATTACTGAACAAGACTAAAGAACAATATAAAGGATAGATGAAACAAAGATATGGTTCTTTGAAAAAGTAAATAATACTCCGCTCTGTAAAATTAACAAAAAGAGAGTTAGAAGACCTGGATCAATACAATTAGAAGTACAAAGGGGATACTGCAGAAAACAGAACTAAAATCCAGAGAATTATTACGGATTCTTTTAAAGAATATATTTCAATAAATGGGAGATCTGGAAGAAATAGATATATTGGAGAATCTAGAAGAAATGGATAAATTTTTAGACATGGCTTATCAAAATTGAATCAAAAGGTTATAAACAAGCATAAACAGATATACAACTCACAATGAGATTAAAGTAGTGATAAAGTTTCCTAAAAAAAGAAGAGCTCAGGACCCAGTGTAGTCACTATCGACCTTTAAAACTTAACTGCATGAAGCTGAAAGAGAATGAGAATTTCCAAATTAATTCTACGATGTTTATATGATTCTGATACTAAAACTGCATAAGAACATAACAAAAAATTATAGTCAAATATTCTTGATCAGCGTCTTAGTTACTTTTCTCTTTGCTGAGACAAAATACCCAACACCCAAAGTTAAAGGAGGAAAGGTTTATTTGCCTCACAGTTTGTAGAGGTTTTAGCCCATAATTGGCTGGCTCCAAGGCAGGGTGCATGGTGGAGGGGCATCACAGGGGAGAAACAGTTCATGGTAGGGAGAAGGCAGCAAGGTAGCAAGCAGCCAGTTACAAGTGACCACCAGTGAACTTCTTTCTGTCCCTTATATTCTATCCAGGCTACCTGCCCTTAAGGTGAGTGGCACTTATGCTCAGGGTAGAACAGCCTTAATACTATCCAGAACTATGCCAAACCAATCAGTGGACTGATTTATTAATCACAAACCTTTGATCCCATCATCAAATCTTTTTTCTTTTTCAGTACTGAGGATCAAACTCAGGACCTTGTGCTAGTGAGGCAGGTACAGCACCACTGAGTTAAATCACCAGCCCCCATCACTAAATTTTAATCCCAGCATCACACATTCTAGATCCAGCCACTTCTGAAAAGCCCTAATTACAGGTACATGAGGCTTTGGGGGGACATCCAAATACAAGCCACAACAATGAATATAGATGCAAAAATCCTTAATAAAATATTTGAAAAAGTGAATTTCATACTACTTCAAAAAGAGTAGATATGATGATCAAGTTGGTTCATTCCAGGATGCAAAGATGGTTCAATATATGTAAATAAAAAAATTAATACAACACATAAATGTAATCAAAGGTGAAAGTCACATTATAATTCACCTGATACAGAAAAAGACAGTAAAATTCAATACCTCTGAAGAAACTAAGTATTAGTTTACTAGGTATGTGCCTCAGAATATTAAAGGCTATATCCAACCAACGCACAGAGAACATCATACACAATCAGGAAGAACCTGAAAGCATTTCTTCTAAAATCAGGATCTAAATACTACTCTTATTTATTTTGTTATTAAACTTTTAAAATATTTATTGAGTTGGGCTGAGGATTTAGCTCAGTGGTTCCACAGCCTGTCTTGTAAGTACAAGGTACTGAGTTCGATCCTGGGTACCAAAAAAAAAAAAAAAATTTGAGTTTAATGGTACATTCAGGTAAACCTTATGATCACATTCATCACTGAGAATTTGTACCTGTGCATTGTATGTCACAATTCTTATTTTTTCCCTTCTCCTTCCCGCCCTTTAACCCCTCAGCCCCCTGCATATACAGAAACTTTGTTTCCACTTTTTCTGTCTTACTTTCAATTTTTTCCTTTCCCTTCTTTCCTTTTCCCTGACCCTTCCCCAGCTCCCCTTTCCCTTTAAACATTTTCTTCCTATTTCATAATATCTACTATACATTTTGGTACTCATTTACACCTTCAGTTTCTCACACCAGAGAAATGATTCAATATTTACATATGTATGTTCTATTTATTTTACTTAAGAGTATGTATGGCCCCAAGGTGCACCCTTTTAGCTATAAATATCTCGTTTGTCTTTCTTTATGGCTGAGTTGTACTACCATTTTATAAAAAAGAAAAACCCACATCTTCTTTATCCATTCACCAGTTGGTGTACTTTGGGCTATTTCCAAGAATTAGTTATTGCAAACTGTTTTGCTGTAAACATGGGTGTGCATATGTAACTGTGGCATGATGCTTTTAATTCTTTTGAGACCATATCCATCAGGGGAATAGCAGGGTCAACTGGAAACTCTAATCCTGTTTTTTTGAGGAATCTCTGCAATGATTTTTGTAGTGGTTGTACCAGTCTATACTTCTACCAACAGTGGAGAAGAGTTCCTTTCTCCCCAGCATCCATTCTTTATGGAGTGAGATGGAATCTCAGTGTTGTTTGCACCTGCATCTCTCGAATGACCAGTAATGTTGAACATTTTTTCATTTGTTTATTTTCTTCTTCTACTTCTTTGTCTGAGAAATGTCTTCATTTCAGATGCTCATTTTTGAATTGGGTCTTTAAATTTGGGAGCTTTAATTTTTTGAAGTTTTAAAATATATATTCTAGTTAATAGTCCCTTGTCTGAGGAAAGCTGGTAAATTTTTCCCCCACATTGTAGGGTATCTTTTAGCTACGTTGTGCAGAAACTTTTTAATAAAGTGAGATCTCAGCTGGTGATTCTTTGTGCTAGTTCCTGTACTACTAGGGTTTTGTTTATAAAGTCTTTTCCAATGCCAATGTCTTCAAGAGTTCTATCTAATGTATCTTCTAGCAGGTTCAGTGTTTGCTTTAATATTTAGATCTTTGATCCAATTCAATGTTAGTTTAATGCATGGTGAATATATGGGTCAAGTTTTAATCTTTGGCAGGATGAAATCCAGTTTTTCAAAACCAATTTTAAAGAGGCTTTCTTCCAGTGAGGGTGTCTGGCTCCTTTGTCTAAGATGAGGTGGCTGAATATGTCTGGAGTTACTGCTCTTATTTTTTTATGGTACTTCTAAGTTTAGTCAGGGCATTTAGGCAAAGGAAAGAGTAAAAAGCTTCTGGGAAATTTATCGAGGCTGTCTCAAAATATAGAAAACAAAACAAAAGAACTGTGGGATTGAAGCTCAGTGCAAAGGTCCTAGGTTCAACCCCTACTTACACACACACACACACACACACACACACACACACACAAACACACACACACACATAAGAGGAATATAAATGAGAAAGTAATAAGTCGAATTATCCTTATTTTCAAAAGATATGACCCTTCACTTAGCAGACCCTAAAACAGCCACCAAAAGTCTTTTTGATCTGATAAACAATTTAAGCATAATAGCAGGCTACAATTTAAGTATAAGTAGCTTTTTTATACACCAATAGTGATCTAGCTTACAAAAAAATCAGGAAAACAATTCTATTCAAATTCACTTCAAGAAGACAAAAATGATACATTTACAGTGAAAACTGCAGAAAACTAAACAAATATTAAAAGGCACTGGGAAAGAAAAGCCCTCCTATTTTCATTGCTCAACAGAATTAATATTGTTTATATGGCCATATTATCAAAAGTGATCTACAAATTCAATTCAGTTTTATTCAAAATACTAATTATGTTCTTCTGAGAGTCAGATAAAATAAAGTTAAAATTAATACAAAAACACAAAAGTCATAGAATAGTAAAGAAATGCAGAGCAGAAAGAAAATGCTGGAGTATCACTTTATCTGGTTTCAAAATATTCTACAGTATCATCAGCAACAGAAACAGCACGGTACTGGCATAGCAACAGGCACACACGAAAAAATGGACTAGAGCAGAGAACACAGAAAAAACAACCTCACGACTAATCAGCCAACTGATTCTCGACAAAAGATCAAAATATATGCTGGAAAAAGTCATCCTCTGCAGCAGATAGTTTTGGGCAAAGCTGGTTATCCATATGTAGAAAGTTGAAACTGTATCCCCATCTCTCCCTCTGTTAAAAAAAGTCAAAATGGATCAAAGACCTGAAAATTTGAAACTACTGGTTGAAACATTCAATATAAAGGCACAGACAAAGACTTCCTGAGTACGACTTTGATAGCTTATGAAATAATAACAAGAATCAACAAGTAGGATTGAATCAAATCAAAAGTTTCAGCACAGTAGAGGAAGCAGTGCAAAGATTCAACCTGTAGAATGAGAGAAAATCTTTGCCAGATACTCATGTGCCAGAGAATTAATATCCAGAATGTATTAAGAACTCAAAAAACTTAACTCTAATAGAACAATAAATGCAATAAAAAATGGTAAGATGAACTGAACAGACACTTCTCAAAAGAGTAAATACAATAGCCAGTAATTGTGTGAAAAACGTTCAATTTTTTTTAGCTATTGGGGAAATGAAAATGAAAATTGATTCTATCTCACCTCAGTCAGAATGACCATCTTGAAGCGTACAGAGGACATAAATGCTGCAGAGGTGCAGGGAAACATGAACATTTATATACTGTTGCTGGGAATGTGAGTATAGTCACTATGAAAATTAGTATGGAGAGTCCTTGGAAAATTAAAAATAGAACTACTATATAATATAGCTCTATCACTGCTTGGCACATATTCAAAGGAATTAAGATCAGCATGCTATAGAGTTACCTGCATACACATACACGTTGTGGCAAAATTCACAATAGCCAAAACTTGGAATGAGGCATGGTGCCTATCAATAGATGAATAAAGAAAAATGTGTAACATGTATATGATGTAGTACTTTCTAGCCATAAAAGTCATGACATTATGACATTCATAGAAAAGTAGATGAAGTCAAGACTATCATAGTAAGGGAAATAAGCTAATTTTCTTGTTTTCCTCAATACATGGAATTTTGAAAAGTGACATGAAAATAGAAGGAAGACTATGAGACAAGAGGGAGGCAATGCGGAGATGGGGAGGAGGATAAAGGAGAAGCTAATGGGAGGATGAATATGATCAAACCATGTTCTATGCATATATCAAAATGCTATAATAAAATCCAATATTTTGTAAAGTTAATATTAACTAATTCATATTTTCAAATGCATTTTTTACATCTTTGTACTCTTTGTTAATCAAAATAGTTGGGGTGAGTCTCAGAGATCTGCTTTGTAATATGACTTTCGAGTAATCGCTTCATACTTCAGTTTCTGATGGCTCTCTCTTAACCAATGACAATGTCACAGAGAACACAGGCATTTATAGATGTCAACTGAACTAACTGGAATGAGCAGCTAATTACTCAATGAAGTAATGTCTTTTAAGGTGCTAATGGTTGATTATGGCCAGTGCATAACTTTTACTGTGGCCCTTTACATTTAACAAAAGCTGGTTATGTCTACCAGCCTTGATTCCTTACTACTGGACACCATTGTGCACACACTTTCAGATAAATCTCCCAGCAGCGCTCTGTGCTCACTTTATTTGTGACTGTACTACAGCAGATGCAGTTCTCCTTTCACCAGCCTTCAAAGGGCACTCAAGGACAGAGCAGATGGCAGTGTGCACTGGGTTTTACCTGTAACCCAGGGAACCTTGCCTCTGCATTTATAAATGTTTTCAGAATGTTCTTCCTACCAGTTACTTGGATAACATAATAAGGAGGGCTTGCTCTCTATTTGGAATTGATGGTTTTTAAAGACTGGATTTCCAAATCAAATACCTAAATTGGCACCCAATTCCTAACTACTCACTGGTTTTCAAAATAGTCCATTAACTACACCATGTAAAAACGGGAAATGGACTAAAACATGCCATCTGTCTAACGGATGGATGCTATTTGAAGAACTGTGTTTAAATTTTCATTTTGGTTTTAAGGATTTCTTATTTGAGAGAGACTGTGTATTTGTCACTATTTCATTTTGATGGGAAAATAATTGTAGATTATTTGTCTTACTTAGTCAAGAAAGTTTATTTTAACCAAATCTTAAGGCTTGCATTTTATTTCTCCAATTTAGATAGTGTGCTGTGATTGACAAGTATCATTTGATGATCAATGCTTCATTTAAGCATTTTGCATAATGGATTAATGGATTAATGGGTCTTAAGATTTCATTGCTTTTTGCATACCAGAATGAACCGGGGACATTTAAAAATTACTGTAGTATAGGTCTCATAACTAGACTTTCAAGTCAAATTGGTCATTGGTAATAGAGTCACATGTTATTAAAAAAAAAAAAAAAGAATTTTCCCGGGTGAGTCCTGGGGTCAGTTTGATAGAAAACCCAAAGCAAGAAATGAATTGCTTGAAGTGAATGAATTAGGATAATGGTCAAGATGATCGGCTTTTCAGATTGTTTTCTTACTCTGTGAAAAATGTCTCTTTATTTCAATTTCTCCATTTTCTTAATTATCTATATAAATTAAATAATTTAAAATTAATTTTTTGAAACAAGATATGTAAAACATTTAAATACTAGAGTAGAAGAAAATGCACTTGTAGGAATTCTGATTTCCAATAAAACTAAGAAAGTGAACTTCAGCCAGATAATATCAATGCAAGCAGAATAACTCTTTAAATCGCAAAATTTACTGAGGATTTTAAAGGCTGGATAGTGGGTTTTGGCTGTTAGAGGTTGAAAGCTAGCAGACATCATCCTGTATCAGGAATCTTGGGTTGCAAGCAACATAATTCAATTCTTCTACCTCAAGCAGAAAGAAAACTTATCAGAAGCATTTTGAGGTAGGAAGGGAAAGGATGAGACCAAAGGAAAAGAAAAAAGAGCAAAAGGAAAAAAATTCTGAAAGGGTGAAACTATCCAACTCAGGGATTTCAGTAGGAACACAGATACAACAGTTTTGTTTGGGCTTCAAAGTTGGAATGAGGATATGCACACTCCAATTATTTTTTCTCCTTTTCATTACTAAATTCAGGGCACAGAGTGCCAGGACAGAGAGCCCAATTTGTCCAGCTTAAGTTATGTGCCCACAAGTTTGGCAAGAGAAGACAAGCACCTTGATTTACAGCCTCGCAAAGACTGGACATAATGAGGGGAAATAATTCCCCAGAAGGCTGTTACCAAAAAAAGATATTGGATAGCCAAAAGCATCCTTCCCACAGCTCTCATTAAATAACTCTTAAGTAGAAGAGGAAGTCAGTTTTCAAGTCCAATATTATAAGACGATATAAATAATAGTTTCTATGAGCCAGTTTCACTCATTTACACATACAAAAGCCTGGGAAGGTAGATGTTATCGTTCTAAACTTTTATAGGTAACATGAAGTTCAAGGCATAAAGCCATTTTAGTGTCTGGCAGTGGTCACAGAGGAGAGGAATATCAAAACTGGGGTGCACAGTGCAAACTGTCCACTCTATCGCCACACACACACACACACACACACGCACTCCCTTTGACTAATTCCTAAGTATTAAGAATGCTAAAATGGGAGAGAAAACAGAGAAAGATGATAGGCGTCAAAATGAGGAATTTTCTTCTTTGGCAGGGAGTGGAAAGGTCTTCAGGCAGGGTTTGGAAAAAATAAAAGAAAGAGAAGTTCAAAAGAAGGCTACAGTGAAATGTATTTCAGACAGAGAGAAAAGAGCAAACAAAGACTTAGAGACCAATGAAATAAATCAATGAAATACCAAGTGTTGGTATTTTGGATAGGTGAGGTCTTGCCTGGTATTTTATTTGCTCAGTAATAGTTAATACTTTATGATCAAAGGTAAAGAAGGGAGGCACAGAGAAATCCATGTTTAAGAAATAATAGATTATGGTTACATTCGCTATAAATGGAGTGAGTACACACTCAGAGATAAATGAGCCAACAAGGTGATCAAGCAGCTAAAAGACAATGAAGCTAATGAGCACCCTCAGGAGGAAGCTGGCCTGAGTGCAGGGGCACCACTAGGACCCAGATACCGATTTGGATGTTAGGGGCATTGCTAGGAAGGAAGGAAGTGTGAGGAAGTTTCTGAAGACCCGAGTGAAGGAGGCAAGCTTGTGGCAACAGCATCCCAGATGAGTCAGAGCAAACTTGAAGACTGAGATGTTCAGTCTTCTGCAAACGGTGGATTTGGCGCTGAGGAGAATGATGCTGGAAGGAGAGGTGGGGAGTTATCTCTGCTGAAATGATGCTTGCAGACATGGCAGGATGGCAAAACGAGCAGTTTAGATTACACAGTCACAAATGGTAGAAGTGTACTAATGCAGCTTTTGGAGGCTCCTTAAAATGAATGTGATTCAAGCCTATTTAAAGTCAGAGGTAGCTGAAGGCTCATTTTTTAGTAAACATTTCTCCTGGGTTTTGCAGCAATCACTAAAATATATCACTCAAGGTTTCAAGATTGAAAGATTTCAGACAATTGATGTGTGACCCTTCTCTTAGTTAAACTACTGTTCCTTTGTTTCCATGAACTCTCTTATGTGTGGATGCTGTGAATGAGGGGAGGATTTTGAGTAGTCATCTTAGCTAGGAGCTCCTAGTTACCAGAGAAGAGGAGAGCCAGAGGATAACTCTGGGCTCTCTATTGGTGAACTGCCTCATTTTACAGATGTAAAAGGGTGATTCTGTCCCAATTACTTGAAAGACACAAGGACTACTACAAGGTGGCATCTGGAGAATAGAAGAGGAGTACAGATTAGGCCAAGGTCATCTCATGGGAAACCTACGAGTCCCCCCAGGTGAGTTGGTGCTACTTATCCTTGGTGTTAAATATAAAACACTGATGTCTTTGTCTCAAGTCCAGGATGTCAGTGTTTAACTTTCAGGGAGATAAAATTATTCTCACATAAATATAGAATATTTTAGAATATATGTATATAAGTGTGGAATATTTCTACATTTCATGCAGGCTATATAGCTACAGAATCTAAATACCAGTTGTAGAATGAACACTAGCTCACTTGTGTAACTTCCTAGAAAAAATGGCCAACCTGGTTGAATTGTGATGGTTAGCAGTGTATATAATGAAGTAAATAGCTACGATTTTATTTTTGAAATTAGAGCTAAGATGCTTTCTAGATCTATTGGGCAATAAGATGACCTTTGAGATTATCTATTCTATTTGAAAAAATAATCTGCAAATCCATAGGCTCAATATATTAACTGAATTAACAGGTAAATTCACAGTGACGGCCTTAAATGCAAATAGAAAAATCAAACAATATTTGTTCTCCCTAGACTAAAGCAAATACCAGCAAATTATGGTAGATTGAAGTCCACAGGTTAATTGTTTTTGTAAAGAAAATTTATTGGGAACAAGCTATGCCCACTCATGTATGCGCTGTGTATGGCTGCTTTCCCAACACAGTGGCAGAGCTGCATGGCTGTGACAGTCATGTGTGGCCCCGAAGCCTGACATGTGTCACAGCTGACCCTTGCCAAGGGAATGAAATAGTCATTGGATGGACTGCTAAACAACAAATGTGCAGTCTTTCTTTTACTGAGTTGTAGATTTGGGATGATTTCTCTCAATATGGAAAATCTTGCAGTATAGGGACAGCACAGGTCAAATATCCCGGTTTCAAGTAGACAAGTTCCTTGCAGTTGGGTGGGGGGAGAGGGAGGAATCATTTTCTGTATCTTTGGTTTGGGTCAGGCACTTGGTCTGAGCATATACGACACTGCCAAAAGAAAACTAAGAACAAGGACACTCTCTTAGATCCAGCTGATTGGTCAGCTCTAGGTGGGCTAAGGAGCCATTCTGGAGTTAGAAGACCTGCACCTAGACAGAGGCTCAGATTTCTAAGGTTTGTGTTTGCTTTAGGTTCAAAGTGACTTGTGTTCGCAGTTCCTCAGACACTGAGCCCCTCCTTTTCAGGAACAGTTGTGGAGGTGAGTTGCATTGTTTATCCCCAGAACTCAGGCTTACACTTCATTTTCTTGAGAAGCCAGAAACTTGTCCAGTTCTGTATGAGGAACTGATGACTCCTGATGTTTCAAAATCTGAACTGTTTCCAATACATTTTATTCTAGAAAGAACCTGTTCTTCAACAAAACGGAATTATCACAGTCATCCTTTTGGAACAAGACTGCATGAAGTTTTCCCAATTTAATACATTAAAAAAATCTCTGATAACATGTTTATGTCATCTTCCAGATTCATTTGAACCTTAATGGCCAGGGGTATCACTTTTTTTTTCTACCAATAAATTATTCACTCCTTCAAAAAATACTAACTGAATCCATTTGTTCCATAAGCTTGTTCTTTATAAAAAAATTGAGCTTTTAAAAATGTATCATATATTTTAATAGTTAAAATCACTTCTCTTTCAGAACCCAAACTACACATATGATGTAAGATGAAAAGTACTCATCTCTTTTTGCTTTGGTTTTTCTGCCATAGAATCTCTCCCTAAGAAACAAGTCAATACTTCCTTTTTCAGGGGTTGTTTCCAAGGATATTGTATATTCTTATGAGTATGCTACAAATGATGCCGTTTATATAAAAATGTATGCCACATTGTATTTTAAAATCTTAAAAATACCGTGCAACCCAGGAAACGTAGATATGCCTGTAGTTGTAAGAAGGTGTAGAATCGTGTTCCACTACCAGGATACCTGAAGATACACTGTTTCCAATGTGAACTGTATATAAGAGGATGCCAGAAGTAGTCATAATAATCGTAATATTTAGGGTCCCCAATATTTCAGTTTGTACCACAACTACAACTGTTGAGTGACGCAAACAATTGGGAATTTGTCTCTCATCTAGATTATTTATTTATTTATTCGTTTTGGTACTGGGGATCTAAGTTGGGTCCTTGCGCTTGCAAGACAGGTGGTGGAGCCACTCAGCTAAATCCCCGGCCCTCATCTAGATATTTTGATGGAAATATTTCAAAGCTTTCTTAAAGAGCTGCAAATGCTACCACAATATTAACTATCTGAATTCAAATAATTTAAGTAGTCATCACTTTTAGTTCATGTAGTGAAAATATATGTTGTTTCTATGGTCTATGTATGATGCAGGTCCATGTTAAACTTTTAATTCAAATGATAATTTTAAAGGCCTCTCAGCTTATAAATTTTTCTGTAGAATTTTCAAGCTAAACACAAAATAATTTAAAAATTGGCTTATTTACAAATTAGGTCAGCATCCAGAAAAGGGTTTTATATTAGATACCTTCTTATCTGAGCTTACAATGGGACAGTGATTTGAAAGTTAGTTAGGGTGGGGGATTTAGCTCAGTGGTTCCACTGCCTGCCTCATAAATGCAAGGTCCCAAGTTCAATCCCTGGTACCCCCCACAAATCAGATACTATATAGACTCACACAGACACAAAGAGATTAACAGAGTGCACAAACTGTGTGCTCTTTCAACTTCATATCGTGGAAATTTAAAAATAAACCCAGTTTCTACAGTCACCAAAACTTTACCATTCTTAGTTAATCAGTCTACATATGCATGCATTTGTATGCATACTTTTTTTCTTGCTGTAGAATTAAAGCATAACCAAAACAACTTCTTGTTTCATCTATAGGTAATCTTTATGTCTGCTACTGTTCAGTTCTTATACTTATGGCCTGGTCTCCAGTGTACTGGTATTGAGAGCTGGTAGAGCTACTTAGAGGCCCAGTGGGGTGGAGTGGTACTAGGTTACCACAGCACCACCCTCTGAAGAGACTGATGCCTGTCTCATGGGACTGGGTTAGGTAGGGACTGTATTGGTTACCAAGAAAATGGGATGCTGCTCTCACTCTTGTTATATCCAGACAAAGTCCTTAGCTTGCGCTTATATTTGATGCTTCTTAAATATTTAAAAATGTAGAGCAGCCTTCCTTTGTACAGATAATGAATTATTTAAAAAAGAAATCATGAGAATAATCAATCTTATTTATAGTTGCTTCCCCTTTCCCCCAAAAAAAATTCTCACAAAAATTTAAGGGAGTTCAAGACTTAAAGTATAAATCATTAATGAACTAAATTAAATATGCAAATAAATATTCCATTCTCATGGGTAAGAAGAATTAATATTGTTAAAATGCCCAAGGTTATCTACAGATTTAGCGCAATGTCTGACATTTTCATAGAAATAGAAAAAAAAATCTATCCTAAGATTCATATAGGACCACAAAGACAAGCAAATAAAATAAAGAAAAAAAGGAATGACTAGCAAAAAGAACAGAGTAAGAATTACCACATTACCTGATTTCAAACTATGCTACAAGTTTTTCTGTCTCCGAGAACAAGCCTCCCAGAACTTAGCAAACGTTCATTCTAGCCCAGCTTTGACAGTTCTTTCCTGTTTCTCACCCTCTCTCCTTTGGAACTGTTCCTTTTGTTGTTAGGCTTCCTCCCTTTTGTATTCTTTCTCTCCCACCTTGTATTATCCTAATTCTGCTCAAAATAACATGTAGGTGTAGTTTGTCCAACACAATATAGTCTTTTTAGTTGGAAGATGAAAATAAAGCTGTAAATATTAAATCCTAGGATTTCTCTTGTCACAGAATACTGAGTATGAGTTGAAAATGGAACAAGTCATAGGCAGAATAGCAATAAGAATAAGACTATAATTAATAATTTGCATAGGAAAGTACATTGCACTCTGGAAATAGTAAGTTCTAACAAGAAAAAGAAATTGTAGATTTAAAGGTGAATATCAATGCCTCGGCATTGTCCTGATGTGGTATCATCTCTGCCTATCATCATTATTTGGATTATGTGTGAACTGACTGAGAGAATAGTTGTTTCTCTGCTGAAGATGTCCCTGAAAAACCTTTCTTGCAAAGAAACATTTAAATTTTTCTGGAAATAGTAAGTTCTAACAAGAAAAAGAAATTGTAGATTTAAAGGTGAATATCAATGCCTCGGCATTGTCCTGATGTGGTATCATCTGCGCCTATCATCATTATTTGGATTATGTGTGAACTGACTGAGAGAATAGTTGTTTCTCTGCTGAAGATGTCCCTGAAAAACCTTTCTTGCAAAGAAACATTTAAATTTTCTTTTTCCATTAGGTGGTTTGCTTTTTTTTTTTTTTAATTGGGTGGTTTTCTTACTCTCTAATGCAGAAATTATTAAGACTGTAGCTATCTTCTGGCCACTCTCTTTATCTGTATAATCAAAATATAGTTTCCATAAAACTCGATTTAGAAAATAAAAGAGGCCACTGACTGCCAGTGTTCACTGAATTTAAAATAAACATGCTCTTTAAAAGCTGAAGAAAATCTGATTGGGTTTCAATGTGTTGATAAAATATACATAAAACTATCTTGCTGTTATTTTTAAATAGCATTTGTCTCTAATCCCAACATATCAGAAATGCATTTGATGATAAATTAGGGGGTAAATGTTGCAGCCACAAGCACCTCCAGTGAACAGTCTGGGGTAAACAGGAAATTAGTTAAATAACATTATGAGTGGCTTTATATTTAATAGCATCTCCTACATCAAGAAACTTTTATAATATAACCAGTGTAGAAGCATTGTGACATAATATTTACACCATGTTCATTTTTCTTTTTCTTGTATCAGGGATGGAACTCAGGATCCTGAGTTTGCGAGGGAGGTAGTAGCACCAGAATTAAATCCCCAGCCCCTATGCCATATTCTTTTTAAAAATGAGCCATTTATTAAATTCATTACTCATTTTTATATTTTAATAAATTTACTATTTTATGTCTTTGTAGACTTCCCTATGGCAGTTTTGATGCTTTTCAATAGTGTCAGCTTCAAATATATTAACGAAATGTACACAGATGTAATTTTTATTTTGTTAATAACTTTTAGCCTAGAAAATTTTAACATTCTGTGTTGCAAAATGTGCCAGTGTTTTTCCTAATGATGTATTCCATTGCTTCAGCTCATGTTGAAATACACTAAACCTGTTTTTTCTTCTTATTAAAATGTATATTTAGTACCCTAACATTTTTTCTTAGTGGAAGTTTTAATTAGAAATATATCCAAATAATTAATTGCCCCAATTAATAATGCTGAAAAATTGTTTATGATAGATTTAGTTTTTTAAGCTCTAAATAACATGAGTAATTGGCTCTAGTCAACAACTAAATTAAAATGGACTTCTATAGCAACAACCCATGAATGATCCTGTTTCCCACATACAGTAAATTTCACCAAAGAGGCCAAGCACTGGACCAAAAAACAAGTTTTAAAAAATTTCAAATAATGCAATCAGACAGAGGATATTCTCTTACCATAACATAGCTATGGTAGGAATTAGTCATAAAATTAATGTTAAGGAATATTTTTGCATAACCCAGGGGTTAAAGTATGAATCCCAATGGAAGCTGGGAAATATTTGGACTGAAGGACAATGAAAATTCTATGAGCTCGTGGGATTCAGCTAAAACCACAGTAAAAGGGAAATTTATATACATTATAGGATAAGATAAACCACTTGAGACAGATGTAAAATGTATATAGAAAAAAGAATTAAACCCAATATAAAAAAGAAAAGTTACAGTAGAGAAATGGGAAAAATGAGCTAGAGTAAACAGAATAAAAATACAAGGAATCAACAAAATAAAATAGGGTTTTCAATAAGACAAGTAAAATTTTGCCCAGCTGGTAAAACTAATAAAGAGAAAAGACAGTGCAGAAAGAAATACATGAAAGGAGTGGGACTTCTTATAGAACATACAGACATTTGAAAGCAAAACAGTGTGATGAAAAACAATGCTAAATATGAAAAATATCTAAAATAAATGTTTATAGAAAAATAAAACATTGCAAATTAACTACAAAGGAAGTCAATATTTTGAATATCCTCATACTTATTAAAAAAACTAAACCTACAATTTAAACCTAGTGGAGAGGTGGGAGGACAGTTTCATATCCAGATGTTTTCCCTAGTACCTTAAAAAGAAAATTTATTTTGAATTATTACGGTGATAAAGAAATTTCAAAAATAATATATAATCCTGTATATCATTTACTCACTTTATTCAAGTACTGAAATTTTACTAGTTAATTGAAAAAAGTAAAGAGAAACTTAAATAATTTTCCAGAGAATAATAAAAGGTCACTACTTCTCAACTTTCTTCATGAAGTCAGCATCTTTTTGATAGAAATAATATCCTCTTGATAACAACAATGCACATCAGAGAAACTACTGGCCAACCTCTCTGAATCCCCAACAAAAAATTAAAATTATATATCTAGGGCCTTACAGAAATGAAAACACATCATGACCAAACTGAATTCATTCCAATAATACAAGGATGTACTTAAGATGTAAATCATCATTATAATTTACCTAAGTAACAGAATTTAAAAAATCATAATATTCTATGATGATAAATCATGTCTGAGTAAATCCAAATCAGTATATAAAAGTAAATATTAGCCAACCAGCAATAAAAGGAAATCTTAGACTGATAAATTCTTTTTAAAAGAATGGCAAAGCTTTGCCTGTAAGGTCAGAAACAGTGGAAATTTTTGTATTTCTATATTCTAATATTGCTGCATCAATAAATAATGACTATTTTAGTGTCATCTGGACCCTCTTTTCTTTCAAAAAGATCTAAAAACCATTGGGCAATATTAAAAAGTCAGGCTGCCAACAGGAGTTTCCTATGAAAAATCCATTGTCTTTTAAAGGAAAAGGTTTGACCAAAAAATGCAATGATCTAATCCTACTATTTTAAGTGGCTTAATTGCATGTTTTGTTCTATTTGGATTGGAAGGTAACTGTGAAATTAAAGATGATGCATTTCATTAATGTTGAAATCTGTCTGGGCTGATTAAATCACACGGATTGCCTTAACCATTGTCCATCTCTTTTTTCATATATTCATTAAATTTCGTGTATTTCATTCATTACAAGACTGTGTATTTTTTTAGGTAGAGTGATATTTCCTATACAAGAGAATAAACTTACATTAGTTGTTAAAAAATTGGCTTTAGGGAATGCTTTGATACTTATCATCTATCTTCATGGATTCAATATCTCTGAGTGAAAATGATTAAGAAGGCTAATTTTCTACTTTATGTTATGGTAAAATTTAGAAAAAAAATTGTCTCTGCAAGGACAATGACGATTTTCTCACACTTTATATAACTGCACTAGTTCATTTTGTCTACTTAACTTTATTGTACTAATGTAGTTTTGATGTTAAAAATGATAGTGATAAAGAATAAGCTTTAACTTCTGGGCTTTTTAAATAGGCTCTGCTGGGGTAAAGTTCTTTAATTTAGGAGGGCACCACCTCTGTTGCTGAACTAACTATTAGAGAAGATTAAGATACATTTCTTAGAGGCAGAGTGCTATATCTAATTTACTGACTATTCATACTTTCCTTTTTTTACATTTCACTTTCCATCTTTATCAGTCCATTATGATTCTGTTTTATTTTGTTTTCCTATTTACTTAATTTATTCTAGTAATTTTATTATCTTCTAATAAACCAAAGGTCTCAGCACTGTTGCCTGCACTATCAACTCAGGCAAGTAGGAATAATCAAATGCTTTCTCAGGCACCAGGTGTGATGAGGTAGCTGAGTACATCTAGAGTTGTTACTGTATCTTCCAATATATTTCAGTGATCCTTGGGTCTGTTTCTTTGCTGTTTTTTAATCACATTGGCTTTGTAGTATAGTTTGAAGTTGGGCATTGTGATACTCCCTGTCATGTCTAGGTTGCCTAGAAATGCTTTTGCTATTCTAGGTCTCTTCTTGTTCTAAAAGAATTTTTGAATCATTTTCTCTAGTTCTGTGAAATATACTGTTGGAATTTCAATTGGCATTGCATTGAACCTGTATAGCAGTTTTGGTACTATGGCCATTTTCACTATGTTGATTCTTCCTACCCAGGAGCAGGGGATATCTTTCCATTTTCTGATATCCTCTTTGATCTCTTTTTTTCAGAGTGCTGTAGTTTTTAGTGTAGAGGTCTTTTGTTTCTTTTGGTAGATTGATTCCTTCATACTTCATTTTTTTGGATGCTATTGTGAAAGGAATTGTTTCCCTAATTTCTTGCTCAGTGAGTCTGTTTGTGTACAAGAAGGCTATTGATCTTTGGGTGTTAACCTTTTATCTAGCTACTCTGCTGAAAGTGTCAATTAAGTCTAGAAGTCTTTTGGCAGAGTTTTTTGAGTTTTCTATGTAGAGTATCATATCATCAGTAAATAATGACAGCTTAACTTCTTCCTTTCCTATCTTTATTACTTTTATTTCTTTCTCCCATCTAATTGCTGTGGCTAATGTTTCCAGAACTATATTGAAGAGGAGTGGTGATAATGGGCATCCTTGTTTTGTTCCTGATTTTAACATGAAGATTTTCAGTTTTTGGTCATTTATTATGATGCTGGCTGTTGGTTTTTCATAGATAGCTTTTATTAAATTGAGATATAGACCATCTATTACATTGTTTTGCACGGCTTTTAATCATGAACAAGTGTTGAATTTTTTAAAATGGTTTTTGGGCATCTACTGAGAGAATCGTATGGTTTTTGTCCTTGATTCTGTTAATATAGTGTATTACATTTACTAATTTATGTATGTTGAACCATCCTTGCATCCCTGAAATAAATCTGACTTGGTCATGGTGTATGATATTCTTGATGACCCTCTGTGTTCTCTTTGCCAGTATCTTATTAAGGATTTTTGCATCTATGTTCATTAAGGAGATTGGCCTATAGTTCTCTTTTTTGATTGGGTCTTTCCCTGGATTTGGTATCAAAGTAACACTTGCTTCCAGGAATGAATTTGGAAGTATTGCTTCCCTTTCAATTTCATTGAAAATTTTAAAGAGTAGTGGCAACAGTTCTTTTCTAAATGCCTTGTAAAATTCAGCAGTGAATCCATTAGGACTTGGTCTTTCATTCATTGGTAAACTTTTAATTACATTTTCAATTTCACTGATTGTAATTGAGGTGTTTAGATTTTTTTATCTTCTTCGTTCAACTTTGGTAATTCATAAGTATCTAGAAATTTGTCCTTTACATCTGTGTTTTCCATTTTATTAGAGTACAGGTTCTTGAAGCACATATTGACGATCCTCTGGATATCTGTTAGATCTGTTGTGACTTCACCCTTTTCCTTCCTAGTTGCATGGATCTGAGCCTTTTCTTTCCTTTTTTTGACAAGGTTGGCTAAAGGTTTATCAATTTTACTTATTCTTTAAAAACATCTCTTTGATTCATTGATTTTTTTTTGTATCATTTTCTTAGTTTCCATTGCATTGATTTCTGCTCTGCTCTTTATAATTTTCTCCCTTGTACAAGCTTAGGGTTTTCCTTGCTCTTCTTTTTCTAGGAGTAAGATTCATCATTAGGTTGTTTATTTAAGCTCTCTCTGTTTTCCTAATGTGGGGAATTTACTGCTATGAATTTTCAATATAGAACTGCTTTCATTGTGTCCCATAGATTCCTGCGTATTGTATTGGCATTATCATTTATTTGTAAAAACTGACTAGTTTATTGTTTAATTTCTTCTGTGACTCATTTATCATTCAGGAGAGTGTTGCTCAATTTCCATGTGTTTGTGAAGTTCCTATGGCTTCTTAAACTATTGATCACCAGCTCAATTGCACTATGGTCTGATAATATACATGGGATAACTTTGATTCCTTTGCATTTATTTAAATATGTTTTATGAGCTAGTTTGTGGTCTATTTTGGAGAATGACCCGTGTGCAGCCAAAAAGAATGTATATTCTGATTTTGTGGGGTGGAACACTCTGTAGATGTCTATTAAGTCCATATGTTCAAAAGCTTGGTTCAGTTCTAATATTTCATTGTTGACTTTTTGACTAGCTGATCTGTCTATTTGTAATAGTGGGGTATTTAAGTCCCCCACTACAAAAGTATTTGGTTTTTCATGTCACTTAATATTTATTTTGCAAGGTTGGGGCATTAATATTTGGTGCATATATTTATGATTGTCATCTCTTCATCTTGAATTGTTCCCTTTACAAAGATGTAGTGGCCTTCTCTGTCTCTCTTAATCAGTTTTGGCTTGAAATTTATGATGTCTGTGAATAAGATAGCTACCCCTGCTCTTTTCTGGGCTTCTGTTGCATGAACTGTTTTCCATCCTTTCATTTTCAGTCTATGGGTTTCTTTTTGCATTAGGTGTGTTTCTTGTATACAACATATTGTTGGATTTTGCTTCTTAATCCATTCTGTCAGTCTATTTCTCTTGATTGGTGAATTAAAACCATGGACATTGATGGTTATAACTGGTACATATTGACTTATCATTGTCATGTTATTGTCCTGTTGTTGGCTCTTTTTAATTTTTCCCCCTCTCCCTTTAATTTCTTGTCTTGCCTAATTGATTTGCTTTGTTGGGCCTCAAGGTGTTGTGACTTTCATTGTCTTTTACTGGAATATTGTTTAGAATTATTTGTAGTGCTGATTTGGCATTCATGAAGTTTCTTAGGTGTTCATTGTCAATTTTGAAAGACAGTTTTGTGGGATACATCAGCCTAGGTTGGAAATTGTCTTCTTTTAGTGCTTGAAATACCTCACTCAAGGCTCTCCTTTACCTAAGGGCTTGTGTTGAAAAGTCTGCTGTGATTCTGATGGGCTTTCCTTTGCATGTGATTTGTTTCTTTTCTCTAACTGCTTACAGCATTTTGTTTTTCTGTTGGGTTTCTGGGATCTTGACTATTATATGTCTAGGTGTAGATTTTTTTTTTATTATGGCTAGTTGGAGTCCTATATGTCTCACTTATCTGTATGTCAAATTCTTCCCCTCTGGGAAGTTATTTGTCATTAATCTGTGAACAGCTTTAAAAGTCATTTTTATTTTCTCCTGCTACTTCATGAATTCCCACCAGTCTTGTTATTCTTCTTTGCACCCTCTAAGAGTTGTTGGATCAATTTCTCATAATCTCTTACTGTTTTTAAGATATTTCTCTTTTCTCAGTCACTGACTGCAATCCTATCTTTTATATCCAGAATTGTATCTTCTCATTCATTTACCCTGCTGTGAAAACTTTCAATAGAGTTTTTAATCTGCTGGATATCTGTTTGAATGTGTTTCATGGATTCCATTTCTTTCCTGTTGGGCATTCATGGTTTCCATTTCTTTCCTATGCTGGGCCTTCGTGGCTTCTTTCATGGTCCTGAGTTCATCTGTTTTTTTGTCAGTTTCTGTTCTTGAGTCTCTAATCATGCCTTTCATTGTGCCCACCATCTCTGTAGTTATCTGGGAACTTATTTCTGCTTTGAGTTTTTCTAGATCCTCACTGATCTGTTTTTTTACTTCCTGGGCTATGAGTTCAGGGTGCCCTGGTGATTGATTGTCAGACTTTTCTACCTCTTTTCCCCTAGAGTTTGCCATTGGTGAACTGGAAGTCTGTCTTTGTGTCTTGCTTAAGTGTTTTCTCATTTTTATTTTTGTTGTTGGGCTGTCCTTGGTTTAATTCCTGAGTTGATCTTTCTGATATAGCTCCTCTTTAGCTCTTGAGTCTCTAATGGAAAAAACTCCTTAGACACTCCCATTTTCATAATATCAGAAATTACAACTCATTAAATCAATCACAACCCTTTAGCCCAATTGATACAATCAGCAACACAATAGCATCAAGCCCAGCTGAAAAATTGACCATTTGTGGTAGTTATTAAGCTGTCACCTTTAAACAATGTGAATTAAATCAAAATTGAGGAGCAGTCCATCTTGAAGCCTTTCTTAATTATTTTCTCTTGCTTATTTTTTATTTTTATCTCCTACCAAATTTTTCAATAACTCCTTAGAAAATACTCCTTAATTATGATGAGTTCATTGTTATATAACTTCAATGAATTTACCTTTACCTTTTCCACTGATTTGAATGTGAAGAGTTTATAGAATACAAGATTCCAATGATTAATTAATTTAATTAATAAATAGGTTTAATTTTTTTCTACATATAAGATGATTAATACTCAATTGCCTGCACTATTATCAGCTACAGATAGAAAAATGAAATGAAAAATTTATCTTCTTATAAAATGTTAAAATATTAAAATTTCTACAGGAATATTATTATTACTATGACAAATCAAAGAAATATCCAATAAATGAGAAAATAATGTAAGTTCTTGTGTAGAAGGCTGAACAGATAAATATGTCAGCTACTATTTAGCCAATCAATTTGCAGTCTAAAGGCAATTCTAGGAAAAATCACAATAGTATTTTTTCTATATATTGATTATACATTAACTAGCTGATTGTAATTTTTTAATTATAAAAAATGAGACCCTCTTAAGATACTTCTTTACCAGATAAAAAATTTACTAGCCATGCCTCATTGAAATTATATAAATAAGCCAATACTATAGGCGACTGAAACAAATCCACAAATTTAAGCTCTCAATTTATAAAAGATGTGCCATTGCTGAATATTGGGAAAATTCAGGCATTGCTAAGTATATCTTAAAAACTGAGCTGGGATAAGTGGACATCCATACATAAAAAATTCAAATTTGAACCACATCTACATCATGCACAAAATCATTTCCATGTGGATTAAAGATATAATTGTAAAAAGGTAAAAATTCTTAGAGGATAATAAAAGAGAATATATACATTACTTTAAGAATGGACATATTTCCTCTAAATCAGAAGAGAAAGAAATATATTAGACTACCCAAAAAGAATATATATCTTAAACAAAGAACTTGCTTTCTGAACATATGGTGTAGTCATACAAATCAGTAGGATAAATTACCATAATCTAGCTGATGAATAAAAAATTTAAAAGTAATTTGAAGCTCTATGTAAGTATGAAAATGTGTTTAACTTCATTGACAATCAGAAACACAAACTAAACCACAGTGAGACACTGTGACACATTTTCATAAGGGCTAAAATGAAAATGACTCTTCATTTTGGTTGGAGCATGTCGTCAAAAGGGACTTTCACCAGGTGGCAGTGACAGTGTCCAACTGTGAGAGGCTTGAACATCATGAGGTGTTAGGTTACCAAACTGAGGTGGATTGAACTATGACCCATATAACTCCTTCAGAGATTCAAGCTCATCAGCACCAAGAAATTTCATATTTTTAGTCATATTAACGGCAAACTTAAAACAACCCAAAGAGATGTAATATTTAACAATAATCTGTATATCCTCCTCTATGCTTTAAATCATCTCTGTTACTTAAAATAGTGAGTAAATATAAATGCTATGGAAGTAGTTGTTATACTGAATTGTTCAGAGAAAAATAACAAGGAAAAGTCCTTACATGTTCAATACAGGAGCAATTCATTTATTTTTACACTTTAAAATTTTTAATCATCAAGTGGTTGAATCCAGTGACAGCCAAACCTATAGATATCTACAGATAGAGATATGAATATGGAAGGTGGACTATACAGATCCTTCAGGGTAAGAACGCATCTTTCCTGGGACCCTGCATCTTCAGAAGAAAGCAAAGGAAGTCCACGAACCCATTTGCCATTGACAAGGTCTTCATCCATCTTTTCAAACCATGAACATTCAGTGTTATCTCTGTTCTCTGTCTTGACACCATCAAGATTAATTACGCCAAGACTTTTAACTATTTGTTACTTACCACAAAAGTCCAAGTCTCTGTGTATAGCAGGTCAAAACAGTCACAGTTTTTTATGCTCTGCTTATCAAAGATGAAGTCCTTTTCCCCCTTGACTGCTGTGATCAAGTAGTATATGGCATAAGTGGAGTGGTATTTATTTCCAGCACTGGACCTTTAAAAACCTGGGCCCTTTCATGTTATCTTTCCTAAAGTATTTGCTTCAAAGCACTAAACTACCACTTAATCAGGCTGAGAAACATTCTAAAGAGCCTACCACAAGTGTCCAGTTGAGACCAGCCTGCCAGACAACTCTGTGAAGTCACAAGGCATGGGCATTGAGGTGTCTTGAATCAAGACCAGAAAAGCCATCAGGTGGATACCAATTTATCCCAGTTAATACAACAGAAAGAGAATCAACTAGATAAGTGCAGGAAAAAATCTCTGGCCCACAAATTCATGAGATGTAGCAGTAAAATGGTTGTTTTACATACTACTTTTGGGAGAAGATAACATTAATAAATTATTCATGTGTGTAATTCTCTAATCTCTGTTTTTCTCCCACTTTACATCACAGCTACAAAATGTTACAAATGCTAGTCATTCTTTGTTTATGGCTAGAATATATGTTCGTCATTCTTACCACTAAGAAGAAAAAAAAAACCCAAAATAACAACTCACTTCCCTCCTTTACCTGAACAGCTCATCGCCAATCATCACATGCTTTCATATACATTCAATATCCTTATCTCTTTTGTTTTGTTATTAAAAAACTCAACTTGTATTAAAATATATCTTTTCATGTACTACACACCTGAATCTATGCAGATGAACACCAGACATATAATATGCCAGGCCTAATCACGCATTTCACTTCAAGTTCATGACCACTAATTTCAAACAGGTCTCTCTTTAGCTCTGCAGTCCTTTCATATGTTCTTAATTGTGCTATCTTATATTTTCCTAGGTTTTATTCACTTTTCCTTTTTTCTGAAACCCTAAGTTCATATTCAGCTGACAAAAATGAAAGTACAGTAATCAAGTAGTAAATGGCAAAATTTCCCAGCTTCGCAAATATCTACCTATCAGCATCAGTAACTTTTTACCCTCTTCTTTCTAATAATTTTCTGTGCGTGCATCCAAAGCAAACATTTCTACTTTTTTTTCTACTTTTTTAAAGATAATATAGTTTCCTTTCAACTTCTGAAAGGAAAACTCCAGCTTGTCTTTTATCTCTCTCCTGCACCATTAGTTTTTCTCTTTCTACTGGAACTTTTCCATAAAAACACACACATGCTCTTTTTCTCCCATAAAAAAAGCCCTTACTGATCCCAAACACCCTCCAGCTAGTGTAATATAACTCTGCTCTTCATTACAGAAAAATTCTCTGGAAATGGTTGTCTACCCATTGTCTCGATTTTTGTTCGTTTCTCTCTTGAGTTCTCTCCAATCATGCCTTTGCATTTACCCTCCATTAAAATCGCTCTTGTCCACATCACTATGACTTCTAATCTTAGACAACTCAACTGTTGGTACTCAGAGCTCAGCTGACTTGACCAACAAACAGCATTGGCATTCTCTGTTGAAACACATCTCATCTCACAGCTTTCAGTTGGGTTTTCTTTTAACTCATTGTCTTCTCTTTTTTTCCCTTGCCTTTGCTTGATTTTACTTCTTGAACTTTTAGCAATGAACTGCTCTAGGGCTCAATCTTTAAATCTTGCTGTTCCAATGCAGAATATAAATAAGAAATGCTAGCCTTAAAATCAAGCATTTTTTTTAGAATCGGAGTTCATACAATCACTGTTTGTTACTTTCAATTTTATAGATGAAGATACAGAGTTTCTGGAATTAAGGAACTTGTGCAAAGTCACACAGGCGGGGGATTGAACTCAGGTTGAGGAATTCCAGAGACTGTTTGCCTACTTGTTATATTGTAATGCATTCTTGTAGTGGGAAGATTTTAACATACTCTTAACTCACAACCAATCATGTAATGCAACATAATGAAGCATGAATAATCATTAGGATGACCTAAAATTATACATTATATCCCATCTGTGAAAAGTAGCATTGCTGTAATGTGTAGAATTCAAATATAAAAATACACCACCAATAACTCAATTTTGATTCACTTTGGGGGAAGCAGTGATCTTGTCCCAGTCAGAAACCAACAGAATTTGTGATACTGTCTAGGCCAAGGCTGGAAGTCATCTTCCTCTTTTCAGTCTACTTGTTAAATTGTGCACCCTGATTTCTCTGCTCATATGCAACACCAACTCTCTTCAAATAGTTTAATGTTTCTCAAAGAGATTTTATTGGTATTTTAGGGATAACCACTGAGCCAAATCCCAGGAGTCTTATTTTTTAACGATTGAAAATCATCCAAAGACAATTTAGAAAGTAAATAACCTAGACATTTTAAGCCAATAAATAATTAAAGTTTAAAAATGTAATCTTGTGGAGTTCAGAATTTGAGTAACTCTATGATCGTCATTCATCACTTCGTAGACCCAATATCCAAATTATTTAGTGGAAATACTCTTTTGGGTGATGTGATCCCACATTTATGTGCATCTGATTCAATTTTCAGGTTTCACTGAAATCTGAAAAAGATTCTGCTTTGATTACATATTTAATTGGAGGTTGCCTCTTGTTGTCGTTCAGAAATTAGCATGCCAATCACCATCCAAAAAGATTCAGCTTTTGGAATGTGTGTGTCAAACACTTTTGAGAAATTCTAGGACTCTGGAATTAACCAGTATTACTTTCTATGGCAACATTCTTGGGTCTGGAATGGGAGGAACGACAAAGGACAGGAGTGGTTCAGCCTGGAATTCAGTAAATCCTACATCAATTCAGGGCTGGCCACTCTTTCATTAAAAATATATGAAAATAATCCTACCATGAATTATTATCAGTCAAGGAAGGTCTACAATGATATCACTTTTAGGAAATGTGACACAACTGTTTTTGTTTAATAAAATTAACACATTTGACAGGCTATTGTTTGTGTTCTCTAAGAATATCTTTGAATAGGATCTGGTAATAGCTGCAGCATAATTTTATGTCCTTCAGTTTCCGTTTCACACACATGCTTGGAATACTACTTAACTTTCGGTGTTTTGATCATGTCTTTCAATTTCTTAGATAGGGGCTAAAAAATACTTAATTAAGAAGACAAAAGTCCTAGACAAACACATACCATGCTGTGCCCATAAAAATGTTGATCTTTTCCTGGGGCTGAAGAGTCTGGTTTTATTTGGGGAAGCATTTAGGATGTCTGGAGGTCACTGGCAAGCAAGATGTATTCTCATAGCAAAGCTGATCTAATCTAGTGTGAATCCTGAAACAAAGAAAATGCTGTTTCAAAATGTTAACTGACATTTCTAAGTACTTACATATTTAGATTTTCTCCCACTTCAACTACTTGAGAGGTTTCAACATGTACATCCTATGGTTATATTAAGCACAGATGCAAGGGATCTCATCAAATCACCAACTGAAGGGCCTCCATTTATTTTTAAAGATTTGTCTTTCTTTTTGTTACATATGGTTTTGCTATGAGATGGAGCACGAGCATGTGGGGAAAGGAATGAAAGAAGAAAAGAGGAGAAATCTGGGAGAATTCATGCTGGACTCATTTGCAAATCCATGAAGAAGAAATGGGTATCAGTAGGGAACTCAATATCTCCTTGAAGGAGACCGACAAGAAAAACAGATTATGCTTCAAGTTACAGCATTTACCTCTTGCCAATATCCCATTCATGAGTGACTTTAAGTGTTCTTTCTATTTTCCTGTGGTGTTGTGAGTGTGCTTGTTGGCTAAGAGGAAAAAGTTATACTGACAGCATTTATTACAGAACACTGAAATATCTCACTTATCATCACTGAGTGGACATTAGTTCAAACTATACTAGTGTAAAAGTAAAACATGAGAGAAGAGTACAGTGTTGTATTTGTTTGATTTAACTCATTCAGGAATTCAAGAAACAGCAGTTTCCTTCCAACTAATTCAGGAATGAGATGGGATGAATGTTGGATGATAAGCATGTGAGAAGTCATCGTATCATGGGGGTCTCTCTTTTCCCTGGTTTCCTTCATATATCCACATTTTCTCTCTCATCTGGCTCCTCACCAGATGCTGCCCTGTGCCTATCTAAGGAACAGGTAATATCTATTATGTCCTATCCATGACTTTGGTCATGTCCCTTTCTACTTTGTATATTTGATGTTCTTTCTTATAATGTTAGTATTTTTAATTCTTATCATTTTCTATTCTCTCTCTCTCCTGAACTAATAATATTACCGCAGAGGAGAAAATAGAATCATTATTGTCACAATACATTGAGCACTTGTTCTGTGGCACTGTTTCTTCCTATTTTATCACATTGCATAGGTTTTTTTTCCTTACATTCTCAGCCTGGACTTTCTTTTTTTTTTAATTTTTTAAATTTTAAATTGAATTTATTGGTACATTCTAGGTAGACAGTACAGTTACATTCATTACTGGGATCATGTACCTTTACATTCCAGGTCTTGGTTCACATTTTTTCCCCTTGTTCCCACCCTCCCTTCACCCTTTCTTCCCTTCCCCAACTTCAAACACTTTAATTCCATTTTTACATTTTCTTATTTTTTTTCATTTTCCCTTATTCCTCTTTCCCTATCCTTCTCACTGTCCCTACACCTTTGGTTCTTTTCTTCATATTTCACATTGCTAATTGTCCCGTTAGGATCTCGAGTACTATTTAAGCTTTTCAAACCAGAGAAACTATTCAGTATTTGCATATGTGTGACTTATTTCACTTAGGAGTATATCCTCAAACTGTACCCATTTACCTATGAATGAATCTACTTTCTCATTCTTTATGGCTGAGTAGTATTCAGTTTTATAGAAAAACCACATCTTCTTTATCTAGTTTCCAACAGATGGGCAGATGGGCTGTTTCCAAATTTTAGCTATTACAAACTGTGCCGCTATAAACATGGGTGTGCATATATCACTGTGGTATGATTCTTTTAATTCTTTTGGAAAGATACCCAACAGAGGGATGGCTGGGTCAAGTGGAACCTCTAATCCTAGTTCTTTGAGGTATCTCCATATTGACTTCCACAGTGGCTGCTCCAGTCTGCACTCCCACCAACAATGGAGAAGGGTCCCTTTCTCCCCACAACCATGCCAACATTTGTTGTTGTGTGATATCTTGATAGCAGTCATTCTTGGTGGGGTGAGGTGAAATCTGAGTGTTGTTTTCATCTGCATCTCTCAAATGACCACTGATGTGGAGCATTTTTTCATATATTTACTTGCCGCTTTTATTTCTTTGTCTGAGAAATGTGTGTTCATTTCAGATGCCCATTTTAGAATTGGGTCTTTATATTTGGGGAGGCTGATTGTTTTGAGTTCATTATATATTCTAGATAATAGTCCTTTGAGGAGCAGCTGGGAAAATTTTTTCCCACATTGTAGGTTGTCTCTTAATTCTGTTGATGGTTTCTTTTGCAGTGCAGAAGCTTTTTAATAAGATGAAATCCCAGTTGTTGATTCTTTCTGCTAGTTCCTGTGCTACTGAGCATTTGTTCATAAAGTCTTTTCCTATGCCAATGACTTTCAGAGTTCTGCCTAACTTATCTTCCAGCAAGTTTAGCGTTTTTGTTTTTATATTTAGATATTTAATCCACTTGGATTTTAATTTAGTACATTGTGACAGATAAGGGTCTAGTTTTAATCTTTTGGAGGTTGAGATCCAGTTTTTCCAACACCACCTATTAAAGAGGTTATCTTTCCTCCAGTGGGGACTGTCAACTCCTTTGTCAAAGAGGAGGTAGCTGAGTGCATCTGGAGTTTTTTTTTTGTGTCTTCCAATCTGTCTCATTGATCCTCAGGTCTGTTTCTTTGCCAGTACCATGCTGTTTTTACCACAGTGGCTTTGTAGTATAGCTTCACATTGGGAATTGTTATACCCCCTGCCATGTGTCTGTTACCTAGGATGGCTTATGCTATTCTAGGTCTCTTATGGTTCCAAATGAATTTTTGGATTCTTCTTCCTAATTCTGTGAAGTATAGTGTTGGGATTTCAATTGGTATTGCATTGAACCTGTGTAGCAGTTTTGGTAGCATGGCCATTTTCACTATGTTGATTCTTACTATCCAGGAGCAAGGGATATCTTTCCATTTTCTTATATCCTTCTCAATCTCTTTTTTCAGAGTGCTGTAGTTTTCAGTGTAGAGGTCTTTTGCTTCTTTTGTGAGATTGACTCCCTGATACTTCATTTTTTTGGGTGCTATTGTGAAAGGAATTGTTTCCCTAATTTCTTTCTTTGTGAGTCTGTTGTTTGTGTACAAGAAGGTTATTATCTTTGGGTGTTGACCTTGTATCCAGCTACTCTGCTAAAAGAGTCAATGGAGTCGAGAAGTCATTTGGTGGAGTTTTTTGGGTATTCAATGTAGAGTATCATATCATCAGCAAATAATGACAGTTTAACTTCTTCCTTTCCTATCTTTATTGCTTTAATTTCTTTTGTCTAATTGCTATGGCTAATGTTTCCAGAACTATATTCAAGAGGAGTGGTGATAGTGGGCATCCTTGTCTTGTTCCTGATTTTAACTTGAAGGTTTTCAGTTTCTGGCCATTTAATATGATGTTGGCTGTTGGTTTTTCATAGATAGCTTTCATTAAGTCGAGACATAGACCATCTATTCCAATGTTTTTCAGAGTTTTTATCATGAATGGGTGTTGAATTTTGTCAAATGCTTTTTCTGCATCTGTCAAGAGGATCATGTGGTTCTTGTCCTTGACTTTGTTAATATAGTGTATTATATTTATTGATATACATATGTTGAACCATCCTTGCATCCCTGGAATTAATCCAACTTGGTCAGGATGTATGATATTCTTGATGATCCTCTGTATTCTGTTTGCTAGTATCTTATTGAGGATTTTTGCATCTATATTCATTAAGGAGATTGGCCTGTAGTTCTCTGTTTTAGTTACATGTCTCCCAGGTTTGGGAATCAAAGTGATATTTGCTTCCAGGAATGAATTTGGAAGTATTGCTTCTCTTTCAATTTCATTGAAAAGTCTGAAGAGTAATGGCAGTAGATCTTCTCTAAATGTCTTGTAATAGTCAGCAGTGAATCCATCAGGACCTGGGCTTTTCTTTGTTGGTAAGTTTTTAATTCCATTTTTAATTTCACTGATTGTGATTGGATGTTTAAAATGTTTTTATCTTCTTCGTTCAACTTTGGTAAGTCATAAGTATGTAGAAATCTGTCCATGTCTTTTGTGTTTTCTGTTTTATTAGAGGACAGATTCTCATAGTATGTGTTAACAATCCTCTGGATTTCTGTGGGATCTGTTGTGACTTTGTATTTTTCATTCCTGATTGCATGAATCTGAACCTTTCCTTTCCTTTTTCTGATAAGGTTTGCTAAGGGTTTATCAATTTTATTTATTCTTTCAAAAAACCAACTCTGCAATTCATTTATTTTTTGTATCATTTTCTTAGTTTCCATTGCATTGATTTCTGCTCTTTATAATTTCCTCTCTTGTTCGAGAATTGGGTTTTTCTTGCTCTTGTTTTTCTGGGAGTCTAAGAGTCATCGTTAGGTTGTTTATTTGAGCTTGCTCTGTTTTCCTAGTGTGGGCATTCAGGGCTATGAATTTTCCACATAGAATGGCTTTCATTGTGTCCCATAGATTCCTGTATGTTGTTTTGGCATTTTCATTTATTTGTAAAAACTCTCTGATTTCTTCTTTAATTTCCTCTGTGATCCATTGATTGTTCAGGAGAGTTTTGTTTTTATTTCCATGTGTTGTGAAATTCCTACAGTTTCTTATGCTATTGATCTCCAGCTTTATTTCACTGTGATCTGATAATATACAGGGAATAACTTCAATTCTTTTGTTATTTATTCAAACCTGTTTTGTGAGCTAGTATGTGATCAATCTTGGAGAATGACCCATGTGCAGCTGAAAAGAATGTATATTCTGATTTTGTGGGGTGAAACATTATAGATATTCAAGAAGTCCATACATTCAAAATCTTGGTTCAGTTCTAGTATTTCATTGTTGTTTTTTTCCTACATGATCTGTGTATTTGTGATAGTGGGTTTTTCAGATCCCCCACTACAATTGTATTAGTGGTTATTTGGTTTTTCATGTTAATTAATATGTTTTATATAGCTGGGGGCATTAATATTTGGTGCATATATGTTTATGATTGTCATTTCTTCCTCTTGGATTGTTCCCTTTACAAGGATGTAGTGGCCTTCTTTGTCTCTCTTAATTAGTTTTGGTTTGAAGTTTGCTTTGTCTGTGAATACAACTGCTACCCCTGCTTTTTTCTGGCATCCTGTCGCATGGAGAATTGTTTTCCATCCTTTCACTTTCAGTCTATGGGCTTCTTTTTGCAGTAGGTGTGTTTCTTGTATACAACATATTGTTGGATTTTGCTTTTTAATCCATTTTGCCAGTCTATTTCTCTTGATTGGTGAATTGAGGCCACTGACATTGATAGTTATAACTGATATGTACTGACTTATTATTGTCATGTTATTGTCCTTTTGTTGACTCTTTTTATTTTTTGTCCTCTCCGTTTAGTTTCTTGCCTTGGCTATTTGGTTTGCTCTGTTGGGCCTCCTGGTGTTGTGATCTTTGTTGTCTTTTTCTAGGATATTGTTTAAAATTCCTTGTAGTGCTGGTTTAGTATTCATGAAGTTTCTCAAGTGTTCTTTGTCATGACAGTATCTTATTTCTCCATCCATTTGAAAGAGAGTTTTGCAGGATACATTAGTCTTGGTTGTAGATTGTTTTCTTTTAGGACTTGAAATACCTCACTCCACAGCCTGGACTTTCTTAAAACACTTACTTATTCTTCAGGTTTCTATTGACTGAAAATCTCTCAGGAAAACATTGCAAAGTACTCCACAGCATTGTGAATTGTTCCTGCATAACTTACGTCACAACTACATGGGATATTTATTGCTGGATTAATATAAGTTTCATATACTGCTTTTCTCAGGTCCCGATTTTTCACCAGTGTTAGGCATTTCCTATATTTTTTGTGTTTTAAGCTAATTGCTTGTCAGTTATTTGCAATATGGCATTTAGTCATTTTCTTTTTGCTGGGACACAGTATCTGACACCTGCAACTTTAAGGTGGAGAAGCTCATTTTGGTTCAAAATTTCAGAAATTTCAGTCCATAGTTGGCAGGCCCAAACATAGAAATGGCACGAGGGGAAGAAAGCTGCTCATGTCATGTCAGCCAGGAAGCAGAGAAGGAAGATAGGAGTAGGGAAGGAAGACTGCCTCTCCTATCCAAATCCTACCTCCCAATAGCACACTCAACCTCTGGCCTCTCAGAGGGATGAATCCTCTAATGGGGGCAGAGTCTGCATGATCCAACCACTTCCCAAATACGTTAGACATCCAGGGATTTAGCTCAGTGCTTCCGGCGCCTTCCTAGCAAGCAGAAGGACCTGAGTTCGATACCCGGTACCAAAAACAAATGAAACAAAACAAAACAAAAAAAAACCCAAAAACGGATTTTCCAAATACATTAGACATGTAGGGTATATTTTAGTTCCAAGCCATAATAGCCTGTATTCTCTGTAATATATATAATTGGATTATTCTTTCAGAAATTCTGGGATCTGTGAAGATTTATCTTGCAGAACTTTTGATGACCTCCTATTGGGAACACTCTGAATTCCCATTACTCACCCACTCCCATAGTATTTTTTGTCCTTTTTAAGTTTTGTTTTCATTTCCTGTCCCTTTATTTCATGAGTAATATGAAGTATCATTTAAATTTTTTTCCTTTATTGAGTTTATTGGTACATTTTAGGTATACAGTACAGTTACATTCATTATTGGGATCTTGTACCTTTACATGACAGGTCTTGGTTCTCATTTTTTCCCCTTGTTCCTGCCCTCCCTTCACTCCCTCCTCCCCTCCTCACTTACAAACACTTTATTTCCATTTTTTCATTTTCTCATATTTTTTTCTTTTCCCTTATTACCTTTCTCCTACCCTTCCCACTTTCCCTACACCTTTAGCCCTTTTCTTCCCATTTCACAATGTCAGTTATCTCATTAGGAGCTTATGTATTATTATAGTTTTTCACCCCAGAGAAACTATTTGGTATTTACACATGTGTGACTTATTTATTTCACTTAGGAGTATATCCCCAAAATGTATCCATGTTCCTATGAATGAATCTAATTTCTCATTCTTTATGGCTGAGTAGTATTCCATTTTATAGAAAAAACACATCTTTTTTTCCAATCTCCAACTGATGGGCAAATGGGCTGTTTCCAAGTTTCAGCTCAGAATCAATCTAACAAAAGAAGCAAATGTCCTCTACACTGAAAACTACAGCACTCTGAAAAAAGAGATTGCAGAAGGTATAAGAAAATGGAAAGATATCCCCGGCCCCTGGGTAGGAAGTTAACATAATAAAAATGGCTATACTACCAAAACTGCTATACAGATTCAATGTAATGCCAATTGAAATTCCAACACTATATTTCACAGAACTAGAAGAAAGAATCCAAAAATTCATTTGGAACCAGAAGAGACCTAGAATAGCAAAAGCCATCCTAAGCAGCAGACACATGGCAGTGGGTATAACAATTCCCAATTTGAAACTATACTACAAAGCCATTGTGATAAAAACTGCATGGTACTGGCAAAGAAACAGACCTGAGGATCAGTGAAACAGACTGGAAGACACAAAAACAACTCCAGATGTACTCAACTACCTCATCTTTGACAAAAGAGCTGACTGTCCCCACTGGAGAAAGGATGGCCTCTTTAATAAATGGTATTGGAAGAACTGGATCTCAACCTGCCAAAGATTAAAACTAGACCCTTATCTTTCACCATGCACTAAATTAAAATTCAAGTGGATTAAAGATCTAAATTATCATTTAAATTTATTGGGCTATCCATGAGGTTTATGCATTAAGTAAATGTTGGGTCCATTCTTTTGCAGAAGTTGATCATGATATTTTATGTATTAACAACATGGTGATTTAGCAGCAAGTTTCTTTGGCCTGCTTAAGTGGAAGCATACAGAGAAAGAATATAAAATAACAATCAAGTTATCTAATATTCTTTGAAACTCTTTAAATATATTGACAATATTCTAATTCTTACATTTACAATTTGTTAGTATTTTATTTAGCATTTTCAAATTTTGTTTTTAAACTGTAATAAGAACACTGCACATGGTATTTATCTTGGACACACTTTATGCGTACAATACAGTATTTTAAACATTAGCCACAATGCTGTACAGCAGATCTCCAGACCTTGTTCACTTTTTGTGACTGAAACTCTATACACATTAGGCAGCAACTTCTCATTTCCTCTTTTCCCCAGCCCCAGGCAACCACCATTCTACGTTTGGGTTCTATGGGCTTCAGTATTTTAGATGCCTTGTATAAGTAGAATAATGCAGTGTTTGTCCTACTGTGACTGGCTTATTTCAACTAGCATAATGTCCTCCAGGCTCATCCACGTTGCTGTAAATGGTAGAAGTATAAAATGGTGCAATAGCTATTGAAAACAGTAAGGCAACTCCTCAAAAATTAACAATAGAATCACTATATATTCCAGAAGTCCCTCTTCTGGGTATATATCCAAAAGAACTGAAACCAGGATCTCAAGAATATATACAAATTATAGCAAAACTTAAATTGTTTCTCAATAAGAATATAGATTATAGAGCTCATTTTTATCTTTTCTGTGTTTACTTGTCACTGTATTTTACTGTTTTAAAATTCCAAACTGTTGCTAGGAATTTACAAATGAATACATATTACAGCTTCTAATGTTCAAGTAGTAGTGGTAAGATTTTTGTATATTCATATATATGAACACAATTTTAAGAAGTTTGGAATATAGGCCACCTTATTTACTTTAGCAGTAAAATCAGTTCAAATATTTACTGGGATAAACATTTCAAATTCATAAGTTGAGGTCCAATCATTCATTAGGTATGGTGTTCCTCCTAGGCCTGCACTTTCTTGTCAATATAAAGAGACAAAATGTACAGTAAGATCTACTAAAATTACATTTTTTAATGGTTCTGAAGATTGAACCCAGGGCCTTCACACAGAGTTATATCCCTACCATTTTTATTTATTTTGAGATATGATTTTGCTAAATTGTTAAATTGTCCAAGCTGGGTTTGTACTTGGGATCCTCCTACCGCAGTCTCCCACAGTATTGGGCTTGTTGGTTTACACCACTTTGCTTAAAATTTTAAGTTTCAAAGGTTGGTTCTTATATCAGGAGTAAAATCATTACTTTTTATAAATGAATAGAGAATGGTAATTTTACTTTAGTCATAGAACCATGATGGTTTAGAACCTTGGCTAGTTTATGAGCTATAACTACTTAACCTGATAGTTAAGGTTACACAAATGTTAATCAACAAGTATGAGTACAATAAACTGCTGATGAAGAAACAGAGTACTGACTGGGATTACAAACACAAACTTCCAAATTATTTCAAATTCATATCTGGTCCTAACAAAATTCTTATTTTATTTCTGATACTAATATTTTCATGACTCATATTGGTTCTGTAAAGTTTTTCAATATGATATGATGCTTGCTCAGAAATGGCACATTCTTTCTTCCCCCTTTTAATAACAGGGTTGAAGACATTTTAAAAAGTATCAACAAAATATGTTGTAATTAATATGCAATTAATTTGGCATACTTGCAAGTACTTTTACTTGTTCATCCATTTATCTATCCATCCACCCATTCACATGCTATTAGCTACTCATATATTTATTAATTTGCTTGGAGCCAGCTTGAATGAGTAGCAGCTGATTTTGTACACTTTTTTTTCCCCAGTTCTGCACCCAGTGGTTCCAAAGTAGAGGCTTGAGACTGCATGCCTCAAAATGGTGCTTTTGCACTTATTTACACTTTTAATTTTTCACACCAGAGAAACTGTTCAGTATTTACACATGTGTGTCCTATTTATTTCACTTAAGAGTATGGCTTCAATATATATCCATTTAGCTGTAAATATCTCTAGTTTCTCATTTTTATGGCTGAGTAGTACTCCATTTTATAGAAAAACCACATCTTTACCCAGTCTCTGGTTGATGGGCTCTTGGGCTGTTTCCAAGTTTTAGCTATTACACTCTGCGCTTCTATAAACATGGGTGACCATATATTGCTGTGGTATGATTCTTTTAATTCTTTTGGAAAGATACTCAGCAGAGCAATAGCTGGGTCAAATAGGACTTCTAATCCTAGTTGTTTAAGGTATCTCCACAGTGGATGAATTTTTAAAAAGTATTATAAAGCCCATTTTTGAAATCATGAATTCTTCTTTGGCTAATGATATACAAAGGCTGAAGTAATGATGTTTTGAAATATCTATCTATCTATATATGCAGTTTATTTTTTAAAGAGTATAAAATGATTATATTTCTCTATGTCAAATTCTTGTTTTTCTAGCTTCTTTAGAAATGAATGTCTTTATTTTAATATTAGTTATCATTAAAATATGATTTATTACTAAGTATTGATTTAGAAAAATTTCCATAAATTTTACATGTATTCCTTCCTTAACAATGATCATTACTGCTATTTTCTAAGCTCTCTAAAGTTTTAACTGTTATTTTTAAAAAATTCACTATATATTTACCCAGGAATGTCATTTCACTTTTAAAATAGTTTGAATCTTAAAAGTCATTCCTTTTTTATTGATCCTTAGTTTTATTTCTATATAAGCAGAATATGTAGCTTACTCGCAAGCACAAAGACCCGAATTTGATCCCTGGTACCAATAAAAAAAAAAGAATATGTAGCTTAAATTCTATACTTTATAATATAATAAACGTATTTTTCTTCACTACATGTTGACTTGGTATTTTTATATGTTCTGTGAATGTCGGCATGTGTGTGTACATGGCACAGTATCAAATACTGTGCGAACCATTCAATTTATATGACTTTGTTCTATAATTTTGTCTTCTTTATCCAGAATTTATTACATTAGCTTTATTCTATCATGTTCACTATATACATCTCAGTATGATTTTATTTTGCTTAAGTCTAACCATTTATTTTTCATATATATTTGGACTACTATCTGATACTTATAGTTCATCCACTACTTCTTCATTGTGAGCTATACTGTAATCTGTATAACACACCCCTCTTTTTAGGAATTTTGTCAAGAATGCTTCTTTTGGGGGCTGGGGATTTAGCTCAGTGGTTCCGGCACCTGCTTTGCAAGTGCAAAGAACTGAGTTTGATCCCCGGTACAAAAAATAATAATAATAATAAAAAAATAAGGAATGCTTCTTTTTCTTAAGTTGGTATCTCAGACTTTGATGTTTCTTCATTTATAGTTTCCTTTCATGTTTTGCCCTTCCATTTCCTTTAAAGTTTTATAGTTATATCTTATCATTGTGTCTTATTTCTATATATTAAATATTTTTAATACAATTCATGTTACTCTTACTGGATGCAAAATCTATGTAAGTTTATTGAATTATCTCAAGATCTCAATTTTATAATTTTTTCACATATTAGTTTCTGATTGTATTCAATCTTTATTTCTAGTTTTATTTTATTTTATTTTTTTGTATCCAGAATGGAATTTGTGTCCTTGTGCTTTTGAGGCAGGTACTGGAACCACTGAGCTAAATCCCTGGCCCTTCATTTTTTAAATATTTCTTTAATTATTTTAACTCTCTTCTCCCTATAGTAATTTTAATTTATGTATACAGTCATGCGTCGCTATATGACAGGATCACATTCTGAGAAATGTGTCATTAAAAATGTGTCATTCTGTAGTACGTGAACAGCACAGAATGTACTTTTATAACCCTAGGGGGTACAGGTTAATCACTCAAAGTGGCTTCTTGAAGCAAGTCAGAGATGTTACACTCAGGAGATGTATGAGACTGTTGCCAGAATAATAAGGAATATTGTTTTACAGTAAATACTCTTTAATAAATAGGAGCACCTTTTAAAGTAATGACAAAAGTAATGGTGGAGATGCTTATTATCATTATTAAGTGTTATGAAATGTATATAATTGTACATGCTATACTCTTAAAGGACTGGCAGTGCACTGGGTTTGTTTACATCAGTATGACCACAAACCGGTGAGAAATATGTGTGCTACAATGTTATAATAGTTATAAAGTCAGTAAAAGGTAGAAATGTTCAGCTACATTTATAATCTTAGGGGACCACCTTCACAGACATGCCACATTAATGACAATCAAGTTCTGTTCCTGTGACTAGGTCATTAACAGAATTGGTGTGTACATTCCAAGGCTCGTAAGGAAGATATGGTCAAAGGAAACACCAACTTGATGACTTTGCTTATATTTGCATAACTTTTACATGCAGTACTGTAATTTATTACAGAACATAAAACTGGAGTCCTCTATGGTACAGTAAAATCAGCAAAAACTTATAGTACTGTATAAACAAGATGGAACATACAAAAAAGTCATTGAGACTCTACCAAAAAGATGTACATAACTGTACAAAAAAGGTGGGTCATAATCTGAACCTGAACAGAGAGTTGCAGTCATAAGTCCAAATAGTCACTAAATGGATATGTTGTTAAGTGAGGAATATCGGTATTAGATGTCATATTATAAAAATAGTCCAGTAATATTTTCTTTTTATACTGGGGATGGAACTCAGGACCTTGCACTTGTGAGGCAGGTGGCAAAACCACTGAGCTAAATCCCCAGCCCTTGATTTATTTTTCTTAAGAACATATTCCCTCCAATAATCTTTAAACTAGAATACAGCAGCCACCAACAAATCATCACATCAGCCAGGTTCAGGCAATACTGATCCCTCTTGTATCAAAAGGCAGGAAGGAAAGTTATTCAGAAAACTTAGGATATTTTATGGTACAGCAATGATATACAAGGCGATCACCAATAATCATGATTGCAGAACAGATCCAGACATATAGCAAATTAATAAAACATCTATTCCTATATTTCCTCAAATGTCCTTTCCTTGCATTTCAGCAGCTTCCATGAATTCTTTGAGGTTGCAGTGATCACACAGTTGATATTGCTGCAAATTATATCTTGAATATGTTATTTTGGTTCATTAATAAAAGAGCTTCTGACAGGCATGGTGGCACACGCCTGTAATCCCAGCATTCGGGAGGCTGAGGCAGGAGGATCACTGTGAGTTCGAGACCAGCATGGGATACGTAGTGAGTTCCAGGTCAGTCTCAACTACATAGTGAGACCCTGTCTCAAAAAACAAACAAACAAAAATAAAATAAATAAGTAAATAAAAATAAAAAATAAATAAAAGAGCTTCTGCGGGTCACTGCCAGGGACAATGAAATGAAAATACTGCTATTAAGATATTGCAGATCTGTGAACTTGTTTGGCCCCGTAAAAATCACTGCAAAGACAAATATCCTGGACAGTGAAACTAGCATTAGTGGAACCACTGCTCTGTCTGCCTCTGCAATAAATACCTTAGAGGACAGGAAGACACACTTACTAGCCAGGAGTGTAAGACAAAAATTAAACACATAAAATAAATTCAGAGCCAAGAATAACATTGATAAGCAATTGTTCAATTGTCTGCTGTGCTTTGGAAATGCCTATGTCACACTGAGAAAATATATGCACCCACGTGATATGAGACATTTCTATATACCAGAAAGTTGCAAAGGTTACCTCAATTCTAAAGAGTTTGTTTATAGCTGAGAATTTATTTGACTCCAAATGAATCATTTTTATTATCACCTGAGGAACTGTTAGACACAAATAGTCCTTGGAAGTGAGCCCAATTAAAAAAAGTGCACCAGTACATTTTTCTAGTCCTTTGGCACAATTGCTCTGCCTGTACCATATGTGTTCAACAGGTCTCATAAGACATTGCTCCAAATCATTCCCTTGTACATCAAAACACACAAATCATATATATTTTGGATACTGAGGCAAAAAAGTAGCAATCATATGATAAACTGTAAGCCTGAGTGGCAGGTTGTAAATCCAAACAGTGTGCCTTGGTTGTGTGTCTGAACAGTTACGCAGGCAGGTTGTTCTGCACCTCATCTTTGACCAAAATGTCACTTGTTATTCGCGAGTGAACTGCTTTTGCTCTCTCTGCTTATTTGCATTTTAAATAATCTATACTGTTAAATAGATTGCACACAGCGTGATGTGGGGATTCAGTCCTACCCCTTTATTTCTGCATTGAGCCAGGCCTTTCCACCATGAAGATGCTCAACAAATATTTCCTACGTAGACAAATAAATCAATAAATGTATTGAGAAAACAAAATTGATTAACTATATCTGAATAAGAAATTTAGAATATCTTCTGTGTTCTCTCTTTCTCAGTCCTGCCAGTATGCTGCTTTCATTGTAGTAAAACTAAGCAGTACCATTCATTTATTTCTAAGCAGTATCTTTTTTTCCCCATCCAAGATTTAGCTTTTGACATTTTTTAACATTTTATAACTATGCTTATAACAGTTACTCAGACACCAGCTCTGCCTTGCATTCATTACTCACTGCCTTTACTTTTGAGCTGCTCATGCCCTTAAACTGAGTTAGTTTCTTGGGTTTGATTCATTTATTGGTTGAGTGAAACACTTCCTTGAGTAATTTTTTCAAGACAGATAAATGGGTCACATACAGGACTTCTTGAATCACTTTGCGTCTGAAGAGGTCCTTCTGCCTCATTAATGAATGTTGACTTAGCTGAGGGTTAGAATGCTTGGGTCACTGACTTTACCCATGAAATTCTGAAAATGTTTCTCCAGTGCCCCATTTCATGTAGTGCTGTGTTAAAATCTCTTAGTATTTTGATAGTGAGACTTTTTTCTCTTTTTGGTATAGAAACTTAGAATATTATCTTTATACTCAAAAGTTATGCAAAATAACTGGTCATTGTTAAATTATAGGTTGACTTTTACTGCTATCTCAGTATTCTTAGGCCCTTAAATGAAATGCCTGATATTTTCTGATAAGCTACTTTGGGTAGCAGCAAGAGTAGCTTCCAAAGTTGTTCATGAGGCTTAGTGCCTTAGAGTTTCTAAACTTCTTCTATAAGCCATTTAAATACATCTTCTATGCATAATTTAAACATTAGTTTATCAATGACACATTCCAAATAGCAGCATTTTTTTTGGGGGGGTATGGGGATTGAACTCAGGTCCTTGCACTTACAAGGCACCACTGAACTAAATCTCCAGCCCCAACAGTAGTTTTAATGACTGGGCTTCTGTTATTTCTCCTTAATATTGCTGTTAACTGAACACATGATGTGTGAAGACCTAGTAATATGTCAAGAAAAGGCACGATCAGGTACCCAGTTAAGAGAAAGAAAGAAAAACAGAGGCCGCAACAAAAATGTTTGAGTCAAAATAACTTCAGTGATTAATTTGAGAAGAGCACTTGACTATTGCCTGTGCAACTCTCTCCTGTTTGAAACTATTTTATCATTGCCACCCACAGATATTGATGCCATATTGGATAATGTGGTGATTATGAATATAGGTTCATAGGTTTTGGTAAATCCATTCTGAATCTTGACTTTGGCACTTTATTGACAACAAGGTCTTAAACAAATAATATCCACACTCCATGTCTTTGATTCCTCTCCTTTAAAAGGCCAAATAGACTCTCTATAGCATTATGAGCACAAGCAAAAATGTAAAGTCAAGCCTATCATAGAGAAAGTACATGCTAAACTTAGACCCTAGTCTAGGTTCTGTTCTCATCATTCATAATAAGAACACTGTCAGGCGTCAAAGCGATATCGGAACCCGAAGGAAAAAAAAAGTCCTTCTTTGGTACTTTGGCATTGAGAATAGTAATCCATGTCCTCAATTTTTACGAAATTCTGATTCATGTCCCAAGCTATATTTAATGAAATGCAGAGCACTGATAATTTGGAAGAACTCCCACATAAAAGAATATATATTTTCCACTTGTCAGCAAGGGATCTTCAAAATTATCTTCACATTAGTAAGATCTAAGGATTGCTTAAAAAAAATCACAAAGTCCAGGTTATACGGTGGATCAAATAAATTGCAATTTCTTAATTGGCACAGGGGCTTCCGAATTTTTGAAGCCTTTCGGATGATTCTAATGAGTAAGTATGAAAGCCACCATTTCAAATGCAATTTTCTTATCTAACATTTAGTTTCCTTATTTGTAAACATCTGTGAAAAGGTGGACTTTAAGATCAAATGGGAAATCTGAAAACAAATGTCTTTAATTCCACAAATTTAATTTTCTTTCAATGGCTACTTTGAGTGATTAGAAATTATGTAGAGAGATCAAAATATTTTATATTCCCTTAGTCTTCATTGAATGAGAAATGTTAAGGCCCAAATCGTACTGAAAATCCTGATTATCTTGAAACTTTTCTCCATGTCCTTTGTTACTAGGAAGAGTAAATATGTTCATTGATTCTGACCGCAGAGTGAGCAATATGTTGGGTACTCTTTATGAGAGAAATAACCTCATCACTCAGGGCACTGTATTTTATTGACGTCAATGTCCTGAAACAATTTGTTTGCTGTCTCGCCAAATCAGTGAGAGTAAAAGTCTCAAGAACTTTTCAAAGATGTGGTTTGTGGCCAGTGACAAAACCATATGATATCCATGGATGTCTAGAACTGTAATTGTTTTTAAAAATTTTTTATTTTTCTTTTTCTGCTATTTTTTCAAAAGAAAAGTTCTCCCCATAAAATAGGTAAAAAGACATTTTAAAAACAGAATTTTCAAATCGTTTCAGAATGGGGACCTCTGTTGTCTTTTTTTTTCTAAACAATATAAATTTCTACATTATATACAGTTGTATATATGCAGATTAAGTATGTGGAGAATAGATCAACCACTAAGGACCACTGATAAAACTATTGTTTGTAGGTGATATGAAGGATTTATAATATAACTTCTTTAAAGAACCTTTTAGATTTTTGTAAGACAGGAATCTACGATCAAATAGCATCTAAGGAGATAATTTGTTAAATTGTTGACATTATCACAGTATCATTTAGAATTTTGTTTAGTTACATGAAACTGCCTTGTGTTCAATTAAAATCAAATGAAACTGCCCTCAAACATGTCTACTAAATTTTTGAAAGAAAAAAATATGGAATCACAAGGTGCTGTTGCTATGGGGCAAGTTAAAATAAATATCCTTTTAGTAAAAATCTTAAATATGGCAAAGGCATATAGGAAAAGGAATCAATGGAAAGAACTACATCATCAACAAATATACTGCTAATAAATTTAGGGTAGGTAGAGTACAAATTCCAAATGACAGACTTTTGTCTGGATTACTCATCAATTCGATATTTAAATTTTCTGCTCGTAGATAAAATACACAAGCTTGATAGAGAAATTTAGATTGCATTACTAGTGGGTATTTCATTACATGCTTGTGTTTTCTTGAGTTCAGAATAAACTATAAAAACACCAGGATTTCTAACACTATTGTAGGCGGTTCCTGAGGCAGAGGTAGGACTTAGAAAATTACCAATAGTGCAAGATTTTTTCTTTCCATATTGACATTAGCTTTAACTTCTGGATAGAGAAGATATTGAAAATAGATTCGGCTTCAAAATTTAAAATGAAAACAGCATGGTGAAGAATGTTCTTCCAATTTCAAACAGTTCTCTTGTAAGAAGCTATAATAATTCTTATAGAAATGTTTCCTTTGAAAGCAATATTTCATCATCCTGACAAAAATAAATGAATACTAACCCATCCTTCTGGGACAACAATTATCTAGAAATGGTGCACGGCAGGAAATAGAGTCAGATGTGTTGGGAATGATAGAGCTGGGCTGCAAGGTCAGCAGAAATCCCCCCAGAAAATAGGCACTCAGAAAAAAATCTGCTTTCTTACTTACAGGTTTCCTCTTTTCCACTTTTTTTTTTTTTTTTTAATATGGGACACTTTCAGACCAGGTTATTCTTCCTGTTCGCATCTCCTTGCATAGTGCAAAGCCATGGTGGGGCTCACTTTTCAGACAATGTGGGATGATGTTTGAGACTCAACACATAATCAACAGTAAGACCAGTGCTCTGGCCATCAGAGTGGAAATATTCACTTGGAAAAGGCAGATCATAAATCAGAGTATGAGAATCACATTAAAGTACATGTCAGGAAAACACAGCCCCTGTCCTGAAAGTTGACGCTTGACCTGTAATACTTGCATATGAAAAATTATTTTATGCCACTCATCTGTAATCTGAATCCTTTTTGTATACCAGTAGAATTTGGAAAGCCATTCTTTTCTCTTGGCTCAGCTTAATTTTCTCTCACTGGTAAAGCTTAGTAACTAAAATTTTAAGCATAAAGGGAATGTAATAGCTGACTGTGACATTCACTGTCATGTTAACAGCTGCTTTATGTGATTGTCCTCTACCTCTGGATAGGCAGATAGGTCTCCTTTCATCTTCTATTGCTTTCCATAACTAACCTGTCTTGCTCTTCACTTAGAACCTATTAAATATTGAGCTACCGTAGAGGAACTTTATACCTTTTTAAATCTTATTTCTGATTTTTATTACCATTTATAATTAAATCAATTATAGTTAGAAGTACATGGACCAAGTTAAATAAAGGGGATTTTCTCCTCTGAATTCTACCTGAAGTCAATTGTATGACTAAGCTTTAATCAAATTTGTAGATCACATATTACATGTCATTTGTGTCATCATGGTATGGTGGAAATAAAAATGACTATGGAAACTGATGCTTGAACTTGAAGTCTGGGTGATTTGCCTTTACACATATGCCTTTGGCAATTTGTTACATCTTCCTATTTCTCAACATTCTATGTCTAAGATGAGACTTACAACCTATACTTATTGCAGAGCATTTTTTGAGAGCCACAGATGCATATAAACTGAGACTTTAGTGTTTACCCAAGGAGGGTGCAGTATGTTTATGTATGAATAGAAAGATGAGAAAAATGTAATAAAAATGGAGATAAAACATTTTGAGGTTTCTTGATATTAGTAGTGTGCTGCTCTGTAAGTAGGAAGGGTTGTACAGACATAGATCTGCACTGTAGCTGATAACTTCAGCCTCACCACTGTGGTGCACAATGGCCCAGCTTCATACAGCCTGAGGTTTTTTTTCCCTCCGGTGAGCTCTTAGTGCAACCTGCCCAACATCAGGCACAGCCATCCTAAAGTGCTTGGAAATTTATGTTGTCCCTCCCATGCCCAGTGCCATCAGGCAAAGATTCATAAGACTCAGTCAAGACCAGAGCTCCATCCCTATTGGCTGAGATGCTTGTGCAATGCATATTCTACACTGTATCCCAGATCCCTGGCTGCAGAAAGAAGCCGCAGGTGCCCGTAGCCATAACCTGCCTAATACCTCATTTCCTATCAGCTCTCTCCCCTTCTCTACCTTACATTTCCCAGTTTGTGCTCCCTTGGATATCATCATATTGGAAATTTTATCTCACTGTTGGCTTCTGGGGATCCAAAGGACAAGCAGCCTCTGATGCCCCTCAAAGCAGTGCAAGTCGAAGACCTCCTGGGGCACCATTTTTCCTTGCTGATTTTTTTAGTTTCACAGATTTCCTTTAGTTCCTCTCACACATTCACCCCTAGTTTCTCTCAGGGTCTCTGCATGCACATTTCCTCCTCACTGCTTTCAGAGATGTCTTTTGTCCCTGTCACAACATTTAACATCTATTTATTTTAATGATGTCAGTCCCCAAATTCTTTTTTCAGAGAGGCTTCCCTTTACATTCCATGCCACATTGGTTTCTTCTTGTATATGCTTTCTTATTCATTGATCCTCATTGACTTTAGTGTGGGTTACAATAATACACATATGTGGATATGTGACTGTCTTCCCTAAAATAGTATAAAACTCTAAGAAGAATAATATCATTTCTACTTTATTCACTTTTTTTCCCAACTCCTGTGAAGTGTTTGTTGACTATTGAGTGAATAAGTACAGTATTAATACCTAGTAGGTTAGGATTGTGTGTGTGTTTGTATCTAAGTGTTCACTTATTTGTTTAAGTTTGTTTGCTTAAAATTTTCAGTTTCATTGAGTTTTGCTTAGTAGTTATTCCTTTTGAACCAGAAGACTCCTGGATTTAAAATTATCTTATATACACCATGATAGAACTGAATTTCTCCATGCTCAGATTCTGTATAAGGTAGAGTCAGCTGGAAAAGTTGTATACTCTGGATATGTGGGCTGTTACGACTATGATGTGGGTGTTTGGCAGGTGAGAAGGAAGCGAGAGTTAATGTCAGAAAAGACTTGAGTCTTCCTGTCAGTTTGTGGAGCAGCATTTAGTTGGAGTTGAGCACTGAAACAAAAATCACCCCCCTGCATTGTGCTGATAGCTTTAGATGCTTTACTTTTGGAGACCCACTTTTCTGTTCAGTACCATGCTGAACTGCTCAGTTTATAGCTTAATCCACATTCTAGAATGTACCTGTATAGGTATTGTTTATTTTAGAATTTCTTTAGTTTGCTTAAACTCTTCCTTGCATGGTTCAATTGATAGGTAGAGACTGTATTTAAAGAAAATTATGAAAACCAAAGAAGTTGATAGCAGAATGCGTTGATATTCTAATGGGATGTGGTACTCATACCAGTAAAATGCAGTATGCTTGTATAAATGTGGAAGGATGTGAATGATACTATAATAATGTAGACACATGTCCTGCTGCTTTCTGATGTTACTGATTCTTTTCCACAAGCAAAGAGGAGTACACAAGAGTAGACTTAGTAGAATATCAGAACCCTAAGAGTTTTCATTAAATTGTGAATAAAATGCATCATAAATCTAAAACTGTGAAAGGTATATAAAAATGTTCAATATGAGTAATCACTAAGGAAATGAAATGAGGTATCATCTCATGCTTGGTAGAATATCTGTGCTCAAATAGAGAAAATTGGCAAAGATTTACAGAAAAGGGAGCACTTGTGCCTTGTGGATATGCACATAAATTCATACAGCTACTATGGAAAAGATAGATATAAAACTACCATATTACCCAGAAATCCCGCTTCTGGGTATACAAAATGAAACTGCCAAGTTAAAGAAACTTTTGCATGCACATGTTTATTGGAAAGTGTTTTAAGTTACTTTTTTCTAGTTGCTCAGGCAAAATACCCCATACCCAAAATTGAAGGGGCAAAGGTTTTATTTGGCTGATGGTTGGAGGAGGTTTCAGTCCATAATCAGCTGCCTCCAAGGCAGGATCACAGAGGAGCAACAGTTCATGGTGCAGAAGCATCCAAAAGCAACAAGAGAGGCTGGAAGGGCATCCCAGAGGAGTAGTTCATGGCACCCACAAAGATAGCAAAATCATCAAGGGACCTTAACAATGTCTTTCTGCTCCTTTTGTCTTATTTAGGCTACCAAGATTAGGGTGGTGTCAAACCAAACACTCATGTGTAGTGGTTTAGTAATCATATGCCCCTGATCCCAGAATCACACACTCTTGATTCACACTCTTCAGAAAAAGCATGGGGCTTAGGGGCACATCTAAACCCAAACCATAATAGAACACTATTCACAATAGTGGAGGCATGCAATATATGTCCATTTACAGATCAATGGATAACAAGAGGTGGTTTGTACATACAATTAAATATAATCCAGCCACAAAAATGACAGAAATTGTGATACTTGTGACACCAAACATGAGCCTGGAGAATGTTATGCTACATAAAATAAGCCAGGCACCAATGGACAAATTCTGAACTCACTTTTGTGTGGCATCTAAAAAAGTTGACTGAATAGAAGTGGAGAGTATACTGATGTTTACCAGGGGCTGGGGCAGTGGTGGGGATCTGTTGATCACAAAACTTCTGTTAGATTGGAAGAGTAAGTTCAAGAAATCTATAGCAAGACATGATAATTATAGTTAATCACAATGCAATTCAAAGCAATATAATACAATACCATATTATTCTTGAAAAGTGAAGAGAATAGATTGTGAGTATTCTCACCATAAAAATGACAACTATGTTAGATAACATCCCTATTAATTAGCTTGATTTAGCCTTTATAAAATTTACACATATTTCAAATCATCAGGTATATGAGAAATACAGTCAATTCTAAAAATGATATGCATACTCAATTTTAGATGTTTATGTAATAAATGTATTCAGTGTCAACTTTGAATTTAAAAAAGGGGAAAGAAAAAAAGCTTTTGAAAGTTCCTATCAAAATATCATACAAGGTAGTATTCTGACATCCCCAAAGTGTGAATCCTACAAATTTACCCTCCAGGGGCTTGAGTCCCATAGCTTCTTGTAAACTATGCAAATGTGAGTCAGTACCTCTCTCCTTCCCCATATTTCTTCACATCAAATTTATGTGGAAAATTAATCTACACAGCTATTTGTACAATGCAATCCACCATCGCAGCTCTTGCCCCCAAAATCTCCAGATGCCTGCAACAAAAAATAACAAAATTGCTTCCTATTTTCCTATTTTGGGTGAACAATGACCTCATTCTGGACTTTGTTTTGTGTGTGCTGACATAGTCCTTGTGCTCAGAGCAGTTGTCCATGATCAGCTGCACCAATTAAGGACTCAGTCCCCTAGGGTAATAGTCAGAAGAGCTGGGGAGACTCAGAATGACCCCTTGGGGAGGGATTCACTTGTACAAATGAAATTATAGTATTAGTAGAGAGTATACCTGTTGTTTTTTTCTTTTTTTTTCCTAGAGCAAAAGGAACCTTAAGGGAACTGAACACCTGGTTAAATGGTTTGCTCAAAATCATGCAGCAATTTTTTTCATTCCTGTAGGGGAATTAGTAGAGTGCTAAAGGTTTTAAAGAACTCAGATGAAAAGCCATCTGTTCCCTGGGCTTTGTTCAATCTCAATTTAAGGATGGCTTTGGAGATTTCCTATTTCCTAATTAATTCCTGTAGATGAGCTTGTGGGGTTGGCTCAATTTATTTTTTGAAAGATGGAAGAAAAATGCTGCCATCAATTAGTCCTTTGTTATGTTGAGACTGAGATGGAAATAGCTTTTTGCCAAATAGAGCGAGGAGCTGAGAGATGCTTGTATTTGCTGTGGCCAGGTGTCCTTTGTCAGTAGGCTGGGCTTTGATGTAAGTACCATTCTTAGGCCTTTCAGATAATTGGTGAGAAAGCACCAGGCCTTGCAGAAATCCGAGTAATATCTAGCCTGAAGCACAAAGCCAGGGAAACCAAAGCATTGAATAGAAGTCATATTTTAAAGAGCATAATTGTTCTAACAATTTTTTGCATTCTCACTTGCTATGCATTTTAGCTGGAAACTCCCAAGGCCAGCTTTTCTGTGTGGATGAGCTAGAGGGTTAAACAGGGTAGAAAGGAAGAGATGAAAAGGAAAAGGAAACGAGAAAGAGGAAAAAAGAGAGAGGAGAGGAGAGCTTCAGGGAAAGAGCATCTCCATTGTGTAGGCTATGGATTCGGTAAAGTAAAAATAATGTAAAATTGTCAAATTCTACCTCCTAAATTCTGTCTCTTCTCAGAGCTTCAAGCCAATGGCTTGTGCAGGAACCTCTCTTCAGGCTGAGGTGCAAAGAATTTTGAGCACTTTTCAAGAATAAATTGTACTGTACTACACTGTATTGTTGTTTGAGGATCTTAGTTCCTCATGAGGTAAGAGTGAGTCCAGTCTAAGACCATTCTGAACACCTCATTGAAAGAAGTGGTTTTCAAGAAAAAAAATGATCTGGGAGTATTATTTTTAGGATACTATTATATTAACTATTAGACTTGAATCTTCTGATGTTCCTATTCCTGAGAGCCTTGGTAAATCTGCCTCATGAGAGTGCTAAGTGCAACTGGATTCCATAGTGAGCTGGCAGTTGGATGTTCTTCGTTAGTGAGCTGATATCAATATTGATGTTTTTGTTGGTGAGACAGGAGTTAGGATTTTATTAGGTAGTAAGGACAGTGACCCCAAAGTGTAGTCATGAAGCCCAAAACGCAATCTGCTGATTCACCGTTCTCCAGGGATCTTACTAAAGCAGGTGTTCTGCAGCTGTCAGAACATGCTCCCCAGAGCATGACCGGAGTGTGTTTAGGAAGGCCACCGGGTCAAGGGCAAGGGGGCTCTGCATGGGCACTGAGTGAACACTGCATAGATTGCACCCCGAGAGAAGAATGTAGTTTCTTATAAGGTAGAGATCACACCACCTGCACAACAGACCATCTAAACTCCGTAAAGGCCCTTAAACAAAGAGCATCCATGGGTATCCTGCTGAAGACCCCCCTCTAGGCCAGTGGGGCCTTATATTCTTGCTTTTATATCTTAATAAATAAGTTTGTTACTCCCTCGCTTTTATATCGAGTAAAAAATCTGTACTCTGTCTCCCTGATCCGCGATTTCATTCTTTGTCACAGTGGGACATGACCCCAGCATTCCAGCATCATTCCCTCTAAACCCCTTCTTTGCCAAGGTTGAGAGTGACAGGAAGAAAAGTTGGGGTCTGAGCTCTGCTGTTACCCATATTGATTGACTTAAGCACTGGCCATGGTGGGGTTTTCCACAGAGAATTACAGATCTTTTTAAGAGATCACTGTACACACCAGTCTCAGACAAACTAGCCCTATTTCTCAATTATTAACTTATCTATGTCTATATTTTCTATCCTTTAAAGGTGAGGATATAATGCCATTCTTTTATTGATGTATTAGGTAGGGAGAATTAAAGAATGCCTTTAAAACTTTTGTCATAGTCGTGGGCAGATAATAAGAAGCCAAAGTTTATTGCAGTGGTACCTCTGTTCACAGACAACTTATTGCGTGATTTTGGAAAAGATGGCCACATTTTTGTTTGTGTGGGAAAGATGGCTGTGGTCATGTTTGTCACCTAATGCAGAGTGTGCCAAAATTTTTTTTTTTTGCAAAATGCTTTTGTGAACAAAGTGAACCAAACTGTTTGCAAACAAGTGTTCTTGAAACAATGCACCCCAGTATTTGTATGTAATATTCTAGACAATATTCCCGAGGACTTCTTGCAATATTTAAGAAAATAAGAATTTTTAAGTACCATAACAGTTCAGAATTTATCCGTCTTCTCTTTTCTGTCGTACTCCTAGACTTACTGCCCAGAGTGACATTCTTCTCACTCATCTTCGTCTGAGAAGTGTCACACCTCGGACAATGCCATTTTAATGCCACTGACCCCAGTTTCCCTATTCAGACCTTGATCTCACAGCATCTATGCTTTATTCTGCCTCTATAATAGACAGACTAGCTTCTGCTGAAGCATTTAGTCTAAGAACTGATTTGCAAATTTGTCAATTTATCCAGTACTTTCCATATGCATGATTGTTCATGTCCTTTTTTTTTTCTTCTTTCTTCTAAATATAAGTAGAAATTCTGTAAGAGATCAAGATTTAAAATTCTGACTATGTCACTTATGATCTTGAAGGCCATTAGCAAATTTGAACCTCAAATTTGCAGTACAAAGCCTTTATCCCTAAGTTTGTATGAATATCATATCTCTTGTCTTGAGATGAAATGAGAACCTTCATACATACAATATCTCATAGCCCAAGTATTTAAAAGAATACCCTTCCATGTTCACCTGCAGCCCTGCAGCCCTCTATCCACTGACGTTTTTGCATCTTCATTAAGTGAAAAATATAACAGCATGATTGAAGAGCACATATATTACTTTTTCTCTTATGACTTTGATCTTACTCTAGGCTTTATCCCATTCCTGGCTCCATTAATATAAATCACAGACTTTTTGCAACATCTTTTCATATTTTCATGCATTTTTGTATCCTAACTCTGCCCATCCTGTTTCTCAGAGATAACAAATTTAGTGAACACAAATGAGAGCAGAAAAACAAAAAAAGTGGAGAAGAAAAGAGAAAGGAAAAGAGAGAGTGAAATAAAGAGACACATGGGGAATAGAAAGTCCGTGCGTGTTTTCTAGTGAAAGTTAGGGATCTAGGGATAGAGAGTGAATAAAGAAAGGGGAAAAGGGAATACTTTTGGTGACTAACTGTTTTTATTCACAAAGTTTCCCAGGATGTGGAACATAATGTGCAAGTATGACAAGTTGTCACCTTCTGGGAATGGAAATGCAAGTGGTCTCATTTATTAACAACAACGACAAAATAAGAAGGCAATGAGCTAATTGCTGTGGAACTTAGGTTCAGAAACTCAAACTATGAGTTTTAAAGACATTCCTTAGGACTGAAAGAAAAACTTATGGTGAATTTTTTAAGAATGGAAGCCAAGATCATTTTCTGTGAAAGGAAACCTGGAGATGAAAAGGGATGCTCTCCCAAACTTGTGGTCAAGGAAGTGCTCTTACCTGATCAGGGTGAGTAGGACCCAAGTCACTGCTTCATCTGCAAGGTGACCCTCAGGACCAATGACAGATGGTGAGGCCTGGCTGCTATGCTCCCTGATTTCTGGGGCTACTGTGGAAGGCGTCAGTGACCCTCCCTGCCACCACTAATTTCGATTTTGTAATATAGTTGGTGTAGTAGCACTATATCCCACGTTTCCACAAATATAAAATTGTTACGGCTAAGATGGTAAATGTCTGCAGAGAAAAATGTTGATATTTCTGATCTCAAAGTGCCAGGAAAAGAGTGCCACCCTATGAACCTGAAGTCAGGCTTAAAAATCCTCAAATAACACTGGAGAACCAGGATAATTTTTAGCTCTGTTTGTATTTTTCTGTGAATGTTATGGTAATTTTAAAAGGGTTTTTTCAAAGTATTTGGTGACAATATAAAGTGAACAATCTTTAAAGCCTAGTATTAAAGTGCTGTGGAATGGTCCTGAATAATTGTTAGTGATTCAGATCAGTCGACCATCTGCTGAAACTGTTCTCATGGACTGCCATCTCTGATGCACAGTTTACTTTATTTTCTCAATATCAATAGTACCAGGAAAATCCAGAGTCCTTTTTCTAAGTTGCTGGCCTCATGACAAACTATATTAGACATGCGTTTGTGGTGAGGGGATTAAAATATTACTAGCTCTGTTTTGAAATTGTGACACAGAGTGAGTTTTTGGAATCTTTCTGAGGTGGTTTGGGCCCTCAGCTTGCCTGGTAACCACAGCTTCTGGACTAATCCAACTCAGAGTTTGGGAATTTCCAGAGTGACTATTAACAGGGGGCTTTGGTTTATGTAATGCCGTCTGTTCCAGTTTGCAGCTTGCCTTCTAACAGGTGAGCAGGCTTTTCCATAATTGGCAGGTGGAGGAACACTGCAGTTCCCCTCTGGCCATCGGACTTGGAGGGAATCTCTTAGGCCAGAGCCTAAGTGTTCACATAGATCAGGCATCTTCTGGATAACTTGCTCAGTAGTTAAGTATAGGGAGAGGTGTTTCCAACCCAGTGATGCTGCTGTTCCCTAGTCCAAAAACCATACTCTGCATGGTAGGATTTTAAAGAAAAATAGTGTGCTTGTGGGAGGACAGTGACATGTGCTTTCAGAACTCTCAGAATTTATGAGTCTAACTGCTTCTCGGGGACCACTGTAGTGATGTCAAATAAAGAACGTGTCCTCAGCTATAATAAACTCGCCTGGATTTATGTATTACCTCTGTGGAAAATTTTCTTCCTGACATTTATGGTGCTCTTTTAGAGGTTGGTTGTGTCTTCTCTGTCACTCAATGGGACGTGTTGTCCGCTTGATTTCTTTAGCTGCTTGCTGTCCGTGTTTATTACTATACAGAGGCATTGGCTATTCATGCCCACTGGACATGTAGGCATTCCAATAATCTAACTAGGGAGGAAGAATAGGTGCAAAATATTATGCATCCTCAAGTTAAATAAAATAGATGGCTCTTATTTTGAGGACCTCTTATTAAAAAGGAATGGATATTTAATACATATGGTTATCACTGTGGTAAGTGAAATGAAAATGAAAAAATGCAAAGCATATATTCATCTGTGTGTGGTGGTGTATACCTGCCATCCCAGCACTCTGGGAGGGTGAAGCAGGAAGATCTCAAGTTCAAACTCAGCCTGGGATACTTAGGGACTTACTGAGAACTTGTCTCACAAAGAAAACAAAGCAAAATAAAAAATAAAATAATAAAAGACATTAGTAGTAAAAACAACAACAACAACAACAAAAACCAGCTGGGCGTGAATTTCAATTCAAAGATCCTGGGTTCAGTCCCCAGTAACACTCTTAAAAACACATATATTCAAGGACAATGTGAGTAAGTTTAAATTGATGACATTGTTTCCACCTTATTTCTCCTGCCCTCTCAGAGTATAGAACCACAAAAAGAAGCTAGCCTGACATTAGCCCAGAGCATGAAGACATAGGATTTGGATTGAAATATTTTTAGATCACAATCAGGATTTTTGGTGTTAAAAAAAAGTTACACACTGTCCTGTGTGGGGAGGGGATATTTCTGAAATCTGAATAGATTGTCTAGTTTCTTTCAAACGTGATCATTTGGAAATAATCTTTCTTTTATCAAGAATAGAATTCCGCTATTCCTCAAAATTGAGACTTTTCAAAAGTTCCTAAGTTATAGGAATTTCAGTGCCAATCTTCACCCTTTTCTAATTCCCTGGGGTGGTCAGCATCATGCTCCCAAATTACCGGTTTTTTTCCTTGGTGTATAATTGAGTGGAAAGCTGCTTCCTAGCAAAGCTCATCTCTGCATTTTTATGCAGTTGTTACTCAAAAGGCAAATGGACACGTACTAGGGCCTTCTGGTTGCACATAAAATAAAAAGCTTGTGTTCATGAATTGCTTTGTGCTTCCCAAAATTGTAACCTAATGGAAGAGAGAGCATAGAGATTTTAAAATTGTATGTCATTACATGATGCATCTATGTAATATTTGTTGCTTTTGCTTTTATTTTATATCTACTTCACACAAAGGTGATCCATTTTAGTTTTTAATTTTTTGTCCTCCACTCGTCAGCCATTTCTCCCTTTTCCATGATTCCAGCTTCTAGTGGAACAACAGAAGAGTTGAATCATAAAAGAAGAGTCCAAAAAAACTTTTATTTGTTTGAAGGAAATTCTTTCCATGTGTTCCTGCTCCTTCTTTTGCTAATTTGGGTCATGTGCTTTCCTTTAGTCATCTGCCCCAGGCAGAGAATGGCCAGGGTCCTCCTCCCCTTACCACAGAGAGGTCTGGAGGTCTACAAGTGGTAACTGAAGACTGCTGGACTAACCACATCCTACAAAAACTGTAATAGCTGCTTTAGGCTGAGAAGTTCCCTGGAATTTGAGGCTAAGAACGTAAAGAGAGCCAAAAAACGAAGAGGTCCGCAAGGCAGGGTGTGAGATGATTGAAGGAGGAAGGAAAAGAGAGGAGGGGAGTCCAAGAAGGAACCAATATCCTGAGGAGAGAGGATGGGCCAGGAGGAAGCCAGGCAGCTCTAATGTGAGTAAGTTACCTGGGGAAAGGCAGCGTAGCATTATATTAGGGATAGAAGTCAGGCTATTGTTGGTGCTCTTGAAAATAAAGCAATGTGCATGTTATACTAAAGGAAAGACTGGCCTTTAACTGAATGCACCTGGGTTTGTAGCCAGTTTCTATATGACCCACTCCTTTAAAGTTGTGGGGTGTTTCAGATACTCCTATAATTCTCTATTTTTTGTTTGGGAAACGAGAAACGTCTTTCGAATGCGAAGTTCACTTCTCAGTGATTTCTCTCTTGAGACCTTGGAAAGCGTCCGTGCCTGTGCTTCCCATTGGAGGTCATTCCAGGTGCCCGTGGTACGTTTTGCTGCAGTTTTCTGGTGTTGGTGTTGCTTCCGAATCTTTACAATTTTTAATGAACTTAGTCTACGTGGTTTATTTCAGTGTTTTCTATTCCTGGCAATTTAAAACATATAGCTATAAATCCTTTTATATTCTCATTGGCTACATGTGCCCTTCCTCTTAGTCTAGGTGGAACTCTGATTGTGTCAATCAACAGATGCAGCAATAGTGACAATGTATGGTCAGGGCGGCAGGGCAGTAACACCACATTTCACCTGTGTGGCATGAAAAAGTCCATGAGGACTCAGCCTGGTATCCTGGTCAGATTTCTGCTTGGAGCCCTAAAATCCCTTGTCCAAAGTTTAACCAACATGAAACCGCATTGCATCAGAAGCCACATATAGGTGTGTTTTGTAGCTGACAGTCACTGCTGACTTTGTGCTTTAGTTATCCCAGCATAGACACAGATAGTTGTGACACTGACCTGGAAGAGTAGCCTCCTGCTCAGCTGTTAGAGTTATCCCAGCTGAGGCTCTAGCCACTAGCGAGTGGAGAAAATCCATAGTTACCACACCTCTCTGTGGGTATAATGCAGTAGCTGTGGTTTAACAGCACTGTGTATTTGGATAGTTTGCTATGCAGAATTATATAACAAGGATGCAAGAAAATAATGCTTCGCAACTTCAATTTTCACTGGCTTGAAGTCAATTTCAGCCAGTAAGAAGTATTAGAGATAGATTCAGGGTGAGCACAGGGCACAAACCAAGGACTCTCTTTCGTCCTGTCTGCACATCAGGCAGTGTCTTATGTGTTACTTTTATGGTTCCAACTCAAGACAGGTATATACTAGGTCGATTTCTTTGTACGCAGTTAATTTCTTTTGACTGCCAAAATTTTTAATGAGTTTCATCTTTATTTGAAATAAGGTTATTTGTTCCACTGCTCTCACTTAATGTTTTTGATGGCAAGATTGGAAAATGTATTAGAAAACAATGCAAAACATAGATTCATAACTATACCACTAGCACTTTGGAATTTTTTCACTTTATCTAAAAAATTAAACCTTTAAAAATCTATCCACATATCTATATCTGAATCTCCTAAAATTGGCTTAAGCAGCCAGGGAAAAAAGCTGGGCTCCCCTCTCCTGGGCATAGTACCTAAGATGTGGTGGTAGCTTGAATGTTGTAGAGGCAGGTTTGAGAGAGAGGGCCATCTCTTTCATCCTGGGTATTGAGTTTGTGGTAGTGGGCTGCAGTGATGGCTCTTGTACCCATGCTGGAATCACAAAATCCTTTTGGTCCACAGAATCCATAGGCATATATAAAAGAGTTGGATTTGTCTATCAGGTCTACCCACCTGATCATTCTGAGCCATTTTCTATAAATGCCCTATTCCATGCCCATTATTCCCAGGACTCTTTTGTCTTTTTTGTTATTTTTTTGAACCATCACAAAATCATTACCCCTAATGCAAAGATACAGGATATTGAATTACGAGCATCAATTGAGCTTTGAACTGAAGCCCCACATGAGGTGTAGAACACAGCCAGGTGTTCTTCTGAATTAGCAGATGTATAGAATTTTAAGGACTATTATTTGGTTAAGATTTTTTCCATTCAAATTCATGGTAATTTTTGGTGACAAGGAGAAAGCACTGTGAAGGTGATCTGTAAGAGCAAGGCATTTGTGTAGGTTAATGCATGAAATGAAATTATTTCTCTTATTTGATTCTGGACACCAAGCAAACTAAACCTATTCTTCCCATTGATAATGAAGAAAACACTGAAAATCTGAAGCAACCTTAAATGATCTTTGGTAATCCACCTTCACCTAAGTAGTCTTCGTCACAGCCCAAAGGCCTTGGGCTTTGCCAAGCAATTGAAGATTCAGGTAATATGGGAGGATATGTCATTATTTATTTGTAATGGCTTGATTCCTCTAGAGAGTGTTCTGCAGTGATAATTTCTAGATGCCATATTTCAGGGGACGGGGTAGGATATATACAATGGTTTGTAAAGTTTTGGTATTGGTAAATCTTTTACATTTTATCAAATATATTTTTATATCATATATATATAATTTATCAAATATATGCATAGATCAAATTTCTCTCTGTCTATCTATAGATATATAGATAGAGAGAGAGAGATTCTCATGTCAATATGTATATATATGTCAATATCTTTATGCTGGTTATGCTGGCTATGAATATGTGACCCTCCTGTCTCACCTTTCTGAGTAGCTGGGATTGTTGGTCCATACCATGGCACCTGACTTGTGGATCTGTTTTCATTGACCAAAGAGGATAAGCAATGGAGTTGAATGACATAAATTCAAATCTTTGTTTCTTCCCCCAGCCACAGATAATATTTTACTAAATCTGTCATTACCATTTTAAGTTTTGTTCTTGAATTTTTGATAAATAATATATTGGGAAAGATACAAAATACATCTAGCATAATGTCAGTGCATAGAAGATATTTGGTATTTATTATTACTTTCTTCTTTTTCCTATCACTTGGATACTAGAACTACTCACTGGTAGATATTTTCTTTGGGTAAAATGTACATTGAGGAATATTTCTTCAAAAATTGGAATAATACAGAATCCAAAAGAGAAAACCAAAAATGTTGCCCAAAAGTTACTACTGGGTGAACTTTATTTTTACAATAGAATTTTGGGGCTGGCTTTATTTTGCTTGTATTTTCACTTTTCATTTAAAATAAAACAGCTGCCATTAATTTTCTCTAGAAAAATGATAAGATTTGTGATGAATCTTGAATTAAGATTCCTAGAAAAAATATACTGCCATCTTTGAAAAGTATAATCTATGTAAAAAATCCTATATTTTTATTTCCTTCTTGAATAAGATTGCATAGAGGTTCTCTCATGATGATAACATGCACATATACATTATGCAAGGTCAGGGACATATCACTAATTTTTTAAAAACTTCTTTTAATGTTTGAACACATTTCTATTGGATTATCTTTTATGTGGATTGTACTTGCCCCCCTTTTACTCTCTCATGTAAAGTACTACAATACGTTCAGCTAGCAATGGCAAGGGCTCAATATTTGGCCCAACTAAAGCATTTCGCCCAAAGACAGTTCCAGATTTTCCTAAATGCCTCTTGGTGGTAAGTGTGTCACTGGGATGAAGCTCAGTTACAGTTGAACTCGGGGCTCTGAGGCAAAGTCTTTGAAACACTATAAACCAAGACACAAACTCTGGAAATAACTTGCAAGCAACTCTGTTAGGCACACAGACTAATGAATGTGCAATGCTTAAAAGGTATCTAAGATACCATGTTTTCAAACAGTGATACTTTATAAAGATTCTGTTATGTAGTGATAACATCATTTGTTAATGATAGCAGACAGGTTCAAATATAGCATTTGCAATTTGTAAGTTGCCAAGCACTGAGAGAATTCTTATCTTCTTCGAGCCATAGTTTTTCAACCAATGAGGGTGCTGCCTCAAGTCAAGTTGTATAGCTATTTTATTTGTATTTTTCAATACAGAAAATAGAATTGAATTGGAAAACTCATCTGACCTTTTTACCATATACTTGTTTGTTTATATTACACATTTGCAGTCCATAATGTTTACACTCCTAGTGAGGAGTCAGAGCATGAACATAACACAATTTAATTCCTTTCCATCCCCTTTCCTTCCTCTATCCCTTGATTCCTGTCCCATTTTAGAAAGATCTAGCTCCCTACTTTCTATAATCTCTCTTTTACTTTGCTCTTTATTTATAAGTTCGATTTCTCATATGAGAGAAACCATGTGATGGTCTGATTTACTTCACTTAATATTATGGTCTCAAGGTGCATCCATTTTCCTACTCAAGTTCATCTTTCTGTACGGCAGCGTGATACTCCATTGTGTATAAATGCAACACATTTTCTCTATCTATTCATCTGTTGATGGACACATAAGTTGTTTCTGGTATTTATGAATTGTGCTGCTATAAAAGTGGGCATGCACGTCACTATAATATGATGTCTTTAACTATTTTGGTAAGGTAGCTAGAAAGTGATTATCTAGGTCAAATAGAATTTCTAGTTACAGTTTTTGAGAAACAGAGCGATTGAACTAGTTTACATTTTTACCAACAATGCAGAAGTGTTCTTTTGCCCCTAGAAGTCTCATCAGCAAATATCATTTGATTTCTTGTGGATGGCTATTCTTTCTGAGATGAAATCTCAGTATTGTTACATTTTGCACATCTCTGTGAGCCAGAGATGTTGACCCTAAACTTCTTAGTACAAAAATTGATAGATACATGCCCATATAATAAACATCAGTGCGATTATTTTAGTATCGTTCAGAATTCCTTTCCTGTCACTCTGTAGCTTCCTCATTTGCATGTGAACTAGGATGTTAGTTCTGAATACAGAGTGAGTTCTCTATTTGATGTTATCTGCCTAAGTGCAGGTAGCATGGTAATAGGAGAAATTCAGATTTCTGGTCATCGGCTAAGGAGCAAGGCTTGTATAGATTTTTTTAAATTAAAGTCTAAAGATCTATGACATATTTTTGTCAATAAGAAAACAATTTTCAGGTAAAGCCCCAACCCAGTAAACATGGTCTTGCATTAATTTCCAGTGAATTGTTTTAGTGAAAAAAAAGAGTCAATGATAACATCTCCCCAACATGGATGAACCGCTGGTCCCATGATTCCTGGTCCACGAACTGACCAGATTTATACTCATGAAACCAAAACTGCATGTAAATAATAAAAATTCCAAATACATCTATTTATGCAGAAAAAATCCATGTTAAAGGCATGATTGCTTTTATGTTCAATGCTAAAAATTTTAAAAATATAGACAACCACAGGAAATAATAAAACAAATATACACATACACATCCAGATTTAACAAATGTTAATATTTAGTCATTTTCATAGTTTTAAATAAAATAATTAGGGTGCTAAAGTTTCTACTTTTGCCTCCCAAACTCTTTTCTCAGAAGCAATTTTTGCAATAAGTTTGGTGTATTTTTTCCAGCATATGGTTTTATATTTACCTAGATTGATAATTTACTTATGTATAATATGACATTAATTTTTAACTTAAAATTCACTTACGTTATTATATTCTACTATCATTTTGTCACTATATTTTTCAATTAGCACTATGCTTTTGTAATCTCTCCAAATTAATACACAAAACATCATGCACGTGTGAATACTAGTCAGCACTCCCTGTCTATGGAGTCCCTATCCATGGAGTCAAGAAATCTTAGATCAAAAATATTTGAAGAATATAGAAAGTATATTTTATGTCTTTTTGAAAATATATAAATATTTTTTCATGTCGTTTTCCCCAAATAATACATAGCATTAATATTGCAGCAGGTATTTAAAATAATTTAGAGCATTTCTATTACATAGGATTGCATAGGTTATATGCAGCAATACATTTTTTGTGCTTTTTGTTTCTGTTTTCGTTTTTTTGGATTTTTGAGACAGGGACTCACTATGTAGTTGAGACTGACCTGGAACTCACTATGTAGCCCAGGCTGGTCTCGAACTCACAGCAATCCTCCTGCCTCAGCCTCCCGAGTGCTGGGATTACAGGCGTGAGCCACCACTCCTGGCTCTCCAAGTTTTAAAAAATTATATCTGTTAACACATTAATTGCACACACTAGTGCGTTTTCACTCTGACATTTTCATATAAGCATATATCCTGCTTCGATCATTTTCACTTTTCCAATCCCTTTTGAAGTCTTCTGAGCCCTTCCCCTCCCTGAAAGTCCTTCTTATACTTTGAGTTCATCTTTTTTTGTTGGTGGTTTGTTTGTTTTGTTTTGTTCCCACACATAAGAAAAAAATGATGAGAGTTTTTCTGTGTCTGGCTAATTTGTTCAGCATAGTGACCTCTAGCTCTGTCCGTTTTCCTGTAAACGACAAGATTTCATTCTTCTTTAGGAAGCAATTATACTCCATTGTAATTTGACATAGACATATGCCTATCAATTGATTAGCTATATGGCAAATTTAAATTATGTATGCAGTTCTGGGCTTTTAAAAATTGATTAAATAGTGCTACACAATGTATAAATATTTATTAAGTAAATGAATGGAGACCATTGCTTGAAGGTAATTTTCAAAATCAATATTCCAGATTTTTCCCTATCTTCCAGATCAGATGGTACACTACATAAAATTTATTTTAAAGGTTGTTTATTTAATTAGATTTGCTTAAAAGTGCTATTATTTGCTTAATTATTATTTCTTTAATAGTGTTATTGGGTTACAAAAATATATTCTGATTATAATTGTTTGAGATTTGCCTTATGATTCAGAAATTTTCTAGTTTCATAAATGTCCTGTGCACCTGGAAAAAATATGAATTTTCTTGTCCCTGAGTGGAATGATCCTTTAATAGTGATTTAGTTAGACTAGTTACTAATGTTATTCATGCCACTGATTTTCTTACTGGCTTTCTGTACACTTGTTTTTGATAGTCACTAATAGTTTTTAGATTAGTTTTATTTTAGTTTTTATTTATTAGTCCACTTTTGCTTTATAAATTTTGATTGGGTTAAGATTTTAATTGGGTGCATGAACTTTGGCATAGTTATAAATTCGTGATGAAATGACTTTCATCATTATAAAGTATCAATTTTATCCCTGATAACATTTTGTGTTCTGGACTATCCTTTACCTTAATAGCAGTTCCCTGTTATCCATATGGTATATATTCTAAGAACCCCCGTGGGGACACCTGAAATTTTAGGTAGTACATGTGAGGTCATGTACTACCTAAATACAGACTTTTGCATACAATCCACACCCTCTCTTTTTAACCACTTCAGCCTTCTTATGATTGGTATTTGTATAAAATATTTTTAATCCTTTTAGTCTATATGTGTCTTTAATTTGAGTAACTTTATTATAGATAGCAGTTCTGTCTGTCAGCCACATTTGTCTTTTATGTGAAATGTTAAGTGATTTGTATTTACTCTATTAATAAGTTGATGCTTATTTCTATCATCTTACTTTTAAGTTTCAATTGTCCATGTATTATTTTTCTTTTTTTTCATCCTGCCTTAAGCCTAATGAATCAGTTTTGAACTTTGTTTTATCTTTATTGCTGCCTTGTTTGCTCTACTCTTTATTTTAATTTTGAGTAATCATTTTATAGGGTGTATAACATGGATCTATGTTCACTGTAATATTATAACAGTTCAAGTGAAGTGCATAAATTTTGAAAGTGATATATTTTCATTTTTCTCATGTTCTTTTTGTGAATTATCATACCTTTTTTGCTATATTTGCTATAAATTTGACAATTGTTTATTATTTTGATTGAAATCAGTCAAGCAATTTTCCCCTAGTTTCCAAATAATAAATATTTTAGGCTCCATCATCCCTGTTAAAAGTACTGAATTCTGCCACTGTAGTGTGAAAGAGCAATTGGAATATGTCAACAAATGATGTAGCTGTCTTCTAATAAAACTTTATTTAAAAAAGAGGCAGGGAACATGTTTAGACTGTGAGCCATGGTTAATTTTCCATGGTTTAAACAAACATTTTCTTTTTTGGATGTGAAAACAAAAACTGAAAGCATACATATTATTTTTGGCCATCTTCATGTCTTTAAGTAGATTTGAACTTCTATGTGACAGTTTTTCTTCTGGGTGAAGAATTTCTTTTAATATTTTTATTATTTAGTTTTGCTTCAAATTAAACAAAAATCTTTCCTAAATGTAAGCGGAAACTTACTCATTACTGAATGTTAAAATTATTTTATTGTCTTTAAAGCAGTATTGCAGAGTAGATTAATCATATTTTGTAATAAAAAGTATTTTTCTTTTAATATTTCAAATATTCCTTTTCGTTGGTTTGCAAACATTTTAATGTTTGTTTCATTATAACTAATGTGCCTTCCCTCTCCATTCATTCTCTTCCTCTTTGATATTTTTAAGGTTTCCTGTTCATCACTGATTTTCAGGAGTTTGATTATCATGTCCTTTGATATGGTTTATTCTGTTTGGTTTATCGCACTTCCTGGATTTGTGAGATTATACGTTCTAGTAGATTTAGAAAAATGTCAGCTACTTTTTCTTCAAAAACTTTTATTCCACTTATTTGTTTCGTTCTCTTCTTCCATAACTGTTTTAGTCACTTTCTTGTTGTTGGGACAAAATACCCAAAACCCAGCACTTGGTGGAGAAGAGGTTTGTTTCGTTTACGGTTTTTAGAGGATTCGTTCCAAGATTGGTCGGTTGCAAGGCAGAAACAACATGGCAGAGGAGCCAGGTGGAGAAAAGCTTTTTTCCTCATGGCAGTCAGGAAGAAAGAGAGAAGGGGGAGGAGACAGGGACAAGATACAACTTCCAAGTGATACGACCTACTAAGGACCTACCTCTAATGAGACTCCACCTCCTAACAGTGCGTTTAGCTACCGAGCTCATCCGTGGATGAATACATCAAGGAGTACTGTGGTCCATGATCAAACTAGTTTCCAAATACATCAGACTTTTAAGGGATGGTTTAAATCTAAATCATAACAAGGATACTATGATAGGTCAAATAATGGCCCCTAATAATAATGATAATAATATCTATACCTAATCTTGGGAACCTGTAAATACCTCTGTTACCTTACACAGTCAAAGGGATTTTTCTTATGTGATTAGGCTAAGGATTTTATAGGAACATTATTCTGTATTATGTGGACATTTTCTGTACTCTCACAATGAACCCCATGAGAGAAACGCAGAAGGGTAAAATGCGAAGATGTTATGGTTTAGATGTAAACTGTCCCCCAAAGAAAGCCTCATGACGTCATAGGTGGAGCTGGATTATGGGGTTTATAGTTCACTTGCTGTTAGGAGGTGGGATCTGGTCAGAAGAGGAGGGTCCCTGAGGTTGTGGCCTGGAAGATTTTATCTCTCCCCTTTCATTCCTTCACTCTCTCTCTGGTTCCAGGCTGTCAGTCCAGAAAAGAGCTTCTCCTTGGCCACAACTCTCTGCCATCCTGCCCTGCCTTGGAGCCAGTAGATGTGAATGGAAACTTCTATGAATTGTGAGCCAATAGAAACCTTTCATCCTTTAAATTGTGAGTGTTGGGTATTGTACCTCAGGAGCCAGAAGTACTTTAAAACAGAGGGTAATAGGATAATGAAACAGAAGTTGGGGTGAGAGTCTTTGAAACCACAAGCCAAGAAGTAAAGATTCTCTCAAAAAAAAAAAAAAATACAAGTCTTCCTGCACATTACTTGTAGCTTATACGAGCCATTCTTTTCTTCTGACTTCCAGAACACGAAGATAATAAACTTGGAAAGGTTTTAGCCATTAAATTTGTTATAATTTCTTTTCATTTTTTTCTGTGAATAGAATGCAGGACCTTGCACTTGCAAGGCAGGCAGATGAACCACTGAGCTAAATCTAATTTGTTATAATTTCTTATAGTAGCAAAAGGCAACTAATTCAGATTCCAATTACAAGTATACTTAGACTGCTTACTTTTTTTCTTGCATGTCACTATGGCTCTAGTCATTTTTTATAGTCTTTTTATTTCTGTATTTTATCTTCTACGGCTATGTGCTGGAGTTCTTTTATCATTTGCAATGTCTAATGATTAAATATGTATTATTATTTTTTAAAACAACACGTAAATATGTTGTTATTTTTATCTCCATTTACTTTGTTTTTATATATTCTTTTCAAGCTGGTCTTTATAGTCTCCTTTAAATTCTTGAGTTTATTTATAGTAGGTCATTTAGAATCCTTGCTTAGTACAGTCACCTTTATTTCTACTATTCTCATTGGCAGATGTTTTTTCTTCTGGTTATGTGTCATAGATTCTTGCTTTTGTAGACATGTCATACCAATTTTAGTTAGGTAACTGTGTGAGATGAATGGTTTTGAAAGTTTAGATTTTGTTATTTACTTTTTGAAAATATTGAACTTTCTTTTGTACACAATTAAGTAATTTGTGAGTTCAGTACTTTCTGTGCTTTCTAAAAAGATTTGCCCTGAAATATCTGTACAATCCTTTCCCAGAATATGTCTTTACCCTTCCTACACATCTCAGCTCTTCTAGGCTCTGTCCTCATTGTTCCTGGTATTCAGGGAAAGCACTGCACTCCTGCTGGACTGAAAGTTACCCTTCTCCAGGCCTCTCTATGCTCTTGGACTGGTAAAGTGAAATCTTCCTGAGAATTCTTTGCCGAACATCAGAAAATTTCACCCTTATTGTGTGATGCTTTGTATTTAGAACTTGGCTCAAAAAGACCTCAATACTGATTTTAGAACTTTTTCTCTATCCTTTTCATCTATTATAGGCTACCCCACAAAAATCAAACTGTCTCTATCTCTATAAATGTGATCTCTAGCTTCTCTTCTTAGGGGGAACTTCTGGCTCTGTGTGGGCTCTCCCTCGTGTACCCCTGTCTGAGCCACAATGCCTGGCAAGCAGCTGGTAGACTTTAGGTGTATCTCACTTGCTTTACCCTATGTCTTATTTTATGGACTTTCTCAGCTAGTTGCCCAGTATCTGAAAAGCACTCATTTATGTGTGTGTCCAATGACCTAGTCAGAAGGGCAAGTTTAGATCCATTTACTTTCAAGGGAAAGGAATAGAAATCTTTGTGGGTTTTCTTTCAAATTCTTTCTAGAAGAATTTGGATTAACAAAGATTACTTGCTAACTGTGTCATAATTAATTTCTTAGTGATTTTATTTTCCAAATTTTTTTTATCTTGGTCAAGAATTTTAATTTTGGCGCAATAATGTCCACTAAATCAACATAAATTTGCAGCTCAAATACTTAAAGATGAAAAATATGAAAATACTGCATATTATGCTGTTTCAGCAATAGACTTATCTTTAGTGCAAGAAAAATATCTTCAAAAAGGAAAGAAAAATAACTTTTATCAATGATATACAAATGGATGGCTATTTAATAAATATTTAAATTGGGATAAAAATCGTGATTTTTTCTCCCCAAAGGACAGATGTATTTTTCTCTAACTCTTCTTCCCTTTATGGTAAAAAAATAGTTTAAACATGGCATTTATATTCCACTGTTCCATGCAAAAAATATTTTTTGTGGTCCATATTGGCTCTTATTAGCACTCTTATACTCATTTTTCTAGCCATTGAGGGCTTTGTTGGTTGGTCTTGGTCCTATTTTCTTCATGACATGTAAAATCGTCTTCTCTAACTTTCTGGCTGCAGCTGTTTCCAGCCTTGGTGGTGTTTCATGTGGCCTGCCCCAGCTTTGGCTAAGCTCAGATCATATGTCCATCATCGGAAGTATACAAAATGTGGTCTGACCACAAAGGAGACTGCCAAGACAAAATCATAAATAGAGATGCTTTAGTGCAGCATGCCAGAATATCTGTAGTATCTATGAATACAGAATTTGCCCAAGAAAAATAAGGGGGGGATATATAGTTTTCCTTTTGAAGTTCCATATTAAAATAGGTCGCTGTTGAGTGTTATTTATCCACCAAATATATTTTAAAAGTGTTAATTATAAATATTCTGGTTTTCCTAACATCATTTTCTCTATGACTGTAACATAACATTTCTGCAGTTTCATTCTCAAAACAGTAACAGATTCTTAAAGTGTCTGTTGAGCAAAGAATATAACAATAGTTATCAGCGTGATTATAACTGGGTCATGCCCTTTAAGTATCCTCTTACTTAATGGTGAGAAAATTAAGGGGTTAATGAGGTAATTGCTAGCACATCTCATTAATGTCAAATAAAATTGTAAAAAATTAATGAACCTTTGTAAAACTATGGTTTGGAGAATGACACACTGGTTGGATTAAGTGAAGAAGTTCGTGATGTCATTTACAAAAATGAGAGGGAGGACTGAGAAGGAAAATTTATACCTAGAAATTCTATGTAACTATTCAAATATGACAAGTGAGACATGGATATTTATCTTAGACAATTTTGAGCGTATGAGTTATTATTTTAGTTACTTTTTAAAGGTGAAAATATGCATCAAAATAAATTTGTGGGATGGCTGATAAGATGTTTAAATACGTGTAGATTAATACACTTTGGAGTATATTATATCCCATTTCCAATTTCTTATTATGTAGCACAAAATGTAAATGTAACACTGCTTAAAAAATAAAATCTTGAAGTTTTGATTTCTAAATTAAAAGGTTTTTTTTTGGTTCACTGTATCTGGTTCACATTTTAGTTAAATCATTTCATTAAATAATACAAAGTAGTAAGAAATGAAAAAGAATTCTTTCAGTATTTATTGTCATTAATTCTTTCAGTAGTTGCTATAACAAACAATTGTTTTGCTACAGTAAATGTCATTTATTTCTCATGTAATGGATGCAGAATGCGTAGGATTTCTGTGTAGCCTTTCGCTCTTTCTCTCTGTTTTTTTTTTTTTTTTTTTTTTTTTCAGGGTCTCACTGTGTAGTTGAGACTGACCTGGAACTCACTCTGTAGCCCAGGCTGGTCTCGAACTCACAGTGATCCTCCTGCCTCATCCTTCCGAGTGCTGGGATTACAGGTGTGCGCCACCACGCCCGGCTTGTGTAGCCTTTCTCTGAGCATGAAGCCAGTGAAGCCAGCTATCCAGGCCGTCCTCTGGTATCTCTGCTCTCTCCAAAGACTCCTTGTATTCAGAGTCATGCATTCAGCTGGATCACTGAGCTGAGAGAAGATGGGCAAGGTGTACTGGGTTCTTTATCACTTCAGCCCACAACCAACACACGTGGTCTGTGCTCATACATCCTTGGCCTGATCTTTACACATAGTGCAAATCTAACTGAAGAGTGGAAAGTGTCTGTCACACGTGAAAGAAATTGCAATGAGGTTGGTGAGCATCTTAGAGGTTGATGAGCATCTTAGCAATTTCTGGCATATATTTCCTTCTTAATTCCTAGTTCATATTGCTTCTCCTTAATAAATGTGTGCTTGTGTATTTAGGTATTCATGCGTATCTTTTCTTACAAAAAGTCATATCTTACCATATTTCTTCTGTAATTCTCTTCATTATTTGATTGATGATTATTTAATATGTTGATAATTCTCCCTTTCTACATTATATATATATAGAGAGAGAGATAGATAGATAGATAGATAGAAATAAACAAGCATACACACACCTATTTATTTCCCTTACTGTTTTTATGATCACATTGTGTTGCATTGTAGAAATAATTCTATACTCTATTGCCATATTTATCTTTTTCACTGGTAGACATTTAGATCATTTTAACTATTCAACTAGTATTTAAAAATAGGTAGTATCTCAAAAATAGTTAATACAACGGATATACTGAACTAACTGCTTTTCATGAATTACATTGTTTAGACTTTAATTCTGTGAATTCATATTATCCCCATTTTTTATGGTGGATGATACTGAAGTTTAGAGAGTTTTGGTAAACAAATCATAGCAGGGGTTGGTAGATTGACACAAAGTCTACAGAAAAGTTTTATTTATAGTTAGCTATCAAGACTGCTGTATCGTACTGACCCATAAGCTATATGAAAACTTTTATAAGTAATCAAGTAGAGAATGAGTTTCATTTTATATCCACAATGATAAGACAGAAGGCCCCATGAGAAGTCATCAAACTGTCATCTGCTACCCTGAGCAATCTTCCCCAAGTAGCTATTCTTGAGGATCATTTCTGTATATGTGTCTCCTCCCATGGACATCCACAGCTTCTGTCCTCAGGATGTGACATGCTACCTAATGGCCCCATGTCTCACTGGCCATAATTGGGTTGTATCAAAACGTAGTGACAGGAAGGCTGGGGATTTATCTCAGTGGTTCTGCTGCCTGCCTTGCAAGCACAAGGTCCAGAGTTTGATCCCTGGAATGCTCTCCCACCCCCACCCCCACCCCCAAAAAAAACCCTAGTGAGAAGAGAGTCTCTTAAAGTGAATACTATGTTTCATTACATGACCACCTAGACTCCAGATACTCTAGAAAATAGAGAATTAAACATTCTATTACAGCTAAAGAGTCAGGCAACAGATTTTTGGCCATAGAGACAAATACAGCCTTTTGATATCATAGTAATCTTTGGTCTCTGAAAGTTACTGTTAGTTTTCGTAAAAGACGTGTTTCTCTTTAAATGTCCTACAGCAAAACTAAGAGCCTGGGAGGCACACAAATAAAGGAAGTCTCTGGGAATTTTTCTGGACCTCTTTCATGTCAGATAAAATTTTATTGGTTCAAAGCTATTAAAAATACATCTTCTAGCACCAAAAACTAGATGACTAGAAAATATGTTCCTTTGAGAAAAACTGTATTTATTTATTTTTTAAAGCTGAAGGATGGATAGTGGTACATGCTGAATCCAACAACAGCAGAAAGCTATTATCAGAGTTAGAGTCAAGTAGGGTGTGGAACATGGAGAAAGGCTGCAACAATTAGAGATGGATTATTGATGGTGGAAAGAGAGGAAAAAAAGAGAAGCAAGAACAGAGAATCCCAGAAGGTAACCTCTGCAGCCAACCTGACACAGAGGTGATCAGTGGAGAATGAAATACAGATCTTGAGCCAGGGAGAAATCTTGAGAGATAAACTCTCATGGAAGGGAAAGTCTTGTAAGGTAAAGGACCTTTCTGAGTTCTCCTCAAGTTCCAAAATGTACTCAAAGCTCTAGTTAGACCTAACACAGGATGCAGGAGTTTTTGATATTTTTGTAAATAGAAATTATAGGACTAGGATTCTGATTTCATCTTGTACTTCTTAGTGTGTATACTTTTGTGGTGCATTTGGGTATAGCGTGGTAGTCAGAAAATAGGACCACTCAATGTAGTTGTTCTAACTTTAAAAAACCCTGTAGTAGAAGAAGGATGGTATAAAATTTTTTCTGTTCCTCCTACTGAGAAGTAGAAGCTACTTCCCCTTTCTCTTGGATCTGCACCTGACTTAGTGACTTGCTAGACTACTAAGATACTGCAGAAGCGAAGTTTGGAGGTATGGGGGCTCAGGCATCAGAGGTCATTACAGCTTTTCCCCGAGTTCTGGGAATATTTGTTCCTGGGAATTCCCGCTCCACATACAGCTGTCATTCTTTGAGAAAAACCAAGTAACATAGTCAGCCCATGTCTAGATGCTCAGTCAACCTTCTCAACCCTCAACCACATGGGTCAGCCATTTGGGCATCTAACAGTGAAGTTTTCCAGTGACCGTAGGTACCATTGCCTTTGAATACCGAATGCCTAGGAGCCCTCAGATGGCAACTTCCCATGAACTCACGGAATCATGAACAATAGTAATTGGTGTTAAGTTGTAAGGTGGCTTTTCCCCCAGGGACAGATAAATTTCGAAGCCTCAAGGAAATAGTTCCAAAATTTCTGGAAATCCGGAGGAGAAGAGCTAGAGATCATTGTTCCATCACTGATGAACAGAAAGATTGTTAGGATTTGGTTTCCAATTGATAAATTTTTTGCCCCTAATGTAGAAAATCCCTTTTAGTAATGTTTTTGAACCCTTCAAAGCAGCAGGACTGTTTCCAATCATTCTTTGCCTGGCAATCTTTTTAAAATGAGCTTTCTCAGAGATCGTGATGGAGAATAGTGTTGATTCTCCATATGTATGGATTGCTTTCAGCATTCAACCAACTACTGACCAAAAATATTTTTAAAAAATAATGCTGCATACTGAACATGTGCAGTCATTCTTTTCTTGGCGTTTTTCCCTAAACAATCCAGTTTAGCACTTATTTGCATTGTATGAGGTATTAGAAGTAAACTGAAGATGGTTTAAAGTACACAGGACCCTATGTCATTCTATATAATACTTGAGCATCCACAGATGTTGGTATGTCCTGGGGCCCTGGGAGTGATGCCTACAGATATGGAGGGTGATTATACTCTTTTCCTATTCTTCGCCTTCTGAGGATGGACTTTGATAGCTGCTCAGCACGGTGTTTCCTACATGGCAAAAAAGATGCTAAGGCCAGGCAATTTGATCGTGTCCACAAGTGTTCTTGGGAGCAATTCTGATGCTCCATGCTTCTCAAGCTTTAATATGCACATTCACCAGCTGAGGATCTTGTGTAAATGCACATTCTGATTTGCATGTCTAGTGTACTTGCTGAGCATCAGTATTTGTAATAGTCCCAAGTAATATTGATGCCCATATTTCACTTTTAGGAACACGAGCTTAGAGATTCAAAACTTGAAAAAAAAGCAGACACTTAACTTGAAGAAATAACTCAGGTGGCAGATGATTATTGTGAATCGAGTTTTATTACATTAAACTGGTCATTACCAGTAATCACTATAATATTGCAGGTTTATATGCTTCCTGAAGTTGGCTTATTCCTTAAATATCAAGGCTTATTATAATATCACAGAAAAATAATCAACCCTCTGTTTCCAGCTTCAGTTTGCCAGTAGAGATAGACTATGTTAAATTCAGAGCCCAGACTGTACTACATTTTGGCTCTCTTCCTGTGTAGTGGGCTCATGTTCTTAAGTATGCTCCATTTTTCTACAGCGAAGTTATAAAAAGAAGGAAGCTTGAGGCTTAATTAATGTTTATAAATTTCCTGTGCGATTTGTAGAGAAGTAGAGCACCATTTATTACATAAAATCCTTACATAGGCACAAGCTCTGCTAAAAGAGGAGATAACATGATTAATGATTACACATCAGGCAGAGGACTTGCTCGCATTGATGGTCTATTTACAGAGTAAGTTAACCAAGAGGGAAGTGTAAAGTGAATGTGTCGTTATAGAATTTCATCCCAATGTATTATTTGTTTTCCTTCAATGTCCACCTATGTCTGCCACTCTGCCGGACTTGTTTCTATTTCATTTTTCATTTGCCTAAATGGTAAATATTTTAAAGCAGTGATCAAGAAATGTCAAAGAAATTTGCCTTCATTATTATTAATAAAAGTTTGAATGTGTTCAGTAGTTTGGATGGTTTGGAAGTAATCTTAATAAAGCTTTCAAATTTTTTATTTTCTAAGCCTTTGAAAAAGAAATCCTGGACATGGGCATACTTTTCTTAAGAAAAATGGTCCTAATCTAATTTAGAAAGTCAATTACTTATAATAAAAATATTTGGCAAGAGTAAATCACTACAAAAATTCTGATGTAACTGTATACAAAGGTATATCACAAAGTTAATTGACATTGTGCTTATAAAGCCATTCAATGACCATAACATATTTCATTATAAAGAAAAAATTCAGTAAAATATAAACTGTTTTGGGTTGTTTATTAAATTTCTGTATATTCTCAAAATATATTTAATATGCCCAAATATTTATAGGGCTAGAATTTAAAAGATAAACTGAGTGATTTTATTTTCTCTTTTTATCTTTTTTATAGAGTGCCAGCCATTTCTAAAAGGTAAATGTTTGGGCAATTACATTTAGAATATTTTAAAGAGCTCCAAAATACTATTTGGATATTGAAACATTTTTTTCAATAGATTTTCTATTTTCTTTTTTTTTTTCCTCCTGAGCACATTTTCTCTGAAAAATGTGTTCATAGTTCCATCTTAATTGCTCTAATAACTTCACTTCATGTGATGGTAATGTGATTATCCCTGTTATTTCACCTTTGCTTCTAATATTGAGTTTATATTTTCTAAAATTTTACTCTTCTTGTACCCAATAATCATTCATTTAACAGTCATTTATTTGAACATCAACACTGTATCATGTGCTGTTATTAAATCTAGATCTATCCTCACTGTTCTGTTTTTTATTTCCAGTATTTGCCAAATGAATGATGCCCTCTCATCTACTCATTTACCCAGTAAAGGCTCTTTGCAAATCCATAGTTCATTCATGCACTATTCTAAATTCTAGGGTCACAGAAACGAGTGAACTAGGGGAAAACCTCATTCCAATGAAATCATGTGGATCAAGAAGGAAAGAAATAATAATTAAATGCAGGCTATATCAGAATTAAATCGTGGGGCAGAGAAATTGCCAGATCCCAGCATGGTGCGGGATTATGACATAATGTAGGGGATGTGGAGGAGAGCTTCTCTGAGAAGGGGTGATTTTAAAAAAGACTTGAGGAGCTCAGGGAGCAAAGAGCTGGAGAAGGAAAGAAGGCATCAGATGTTTATATTTTTTAGTTACTTAAAATAAGTCCTCTCTAAATCAAAATGCCAGATTTGGCAGAAATATTTTTTGAATAATACCTGACTTAAAAATTATTGTTTTGACTGAAAACATCTTGAAATAAAAACAAGAAAAAGATACCACTTCTGAAGAAGTCATATTTCATCCTCAAGGAGTCTACTGGGCAAAATTAATAGGATGCACTTGTCTAAGACAAATTTCTTTTCCTGAATGACTGTGGCCTTAACAGCGCTTTAAACACTTTGGGAGGTGTATTAAGGTAGAAGGGCACTCAGTTAAATGCTGGTGAATTGTCTCTGAAAATAGATGAAAAAGCTTCAAAAAACAAGAGGCTCTTTATAAAGGCCCTCCTGAAATTTACAGCCAAGTGATGGGAACTCATCTTTATGGCATCTTTCTAATAGATTAAAAAAGAGAAATTGCATTCCATGGCTTAAAGTCTGTATGGGCTTCTGTTAAAATCCTGTACCGTGCCTTCATTGCTATAGATGATTTCCTGTTAGAAAACTGTGTAAATTAGCAGCTTGATGTTCTAAGGCTGGGTTAAGTGGTATGTTTCAGACAGGGAAGAATTTACGGCATGAAAATAAGAATGCTTAAGTAATCATAAAAGTATTCCGTTTTCTCAAGCTGATTTTATGTTAACACTTGGCCTATCTTACAGCTCATCATGTGTTCTCTTATAATCAGGAGGACATGTGTTCTTTATCATAGAAAAGTATAGGGCAGTTTGTAACCTATTTCATGAAAAGAATCTTGTAATAAGATGGGGAAGGAGGTTAAGAAAACAATAGATGCGTAGATGTCATTGGAAGGTATACATCTGTAAGCCATTCCCTTCTGAAATGTTGGAAAGATTGCAATATAAATATGACTCCATCACATGTTTTTCTTTTGTCTAGCTCTTCTGTTGTCTGGCATCTCGTGAGATGAAATGAATACCCTGAAACAGAGTCCCTTATGAACCACAGTGGGAGGATATTACACTGCTATGTGGCCCTGATTGCTCTATTTTAGCCCCTGGTATTTTCTTCTGCAGGTGCCAGGTCTGGTTCAGGGATGAAGCTCGAAGTTAAAGCCGAATCAATTGCATACACAGGTGGTTAGACTCCTATCTGAATCTGAAAACCAGAAAAATGGTTGACCTTAGAATGCTTCCAGAAGGTAGTAGGAGAGATCTTCAGGGCGATACGATGCCAGCACAAATAGCTGCGGACTTCTTCAAATGCAACTGACTCTACCACTGTTCATTCTTTCTACACATCTACTTTGCTATTTTTTCAGTTTTAGTACAAAACAGAAAAAGTGCACTATTGTAAGCCCAAAGCTTGACTTATACTGCCTAGGCACAAACAATAAAAGAAGGCCATATTTAATTCTATGTATATACTAAAAAGAATACATATAAAATACACACATATAAAACATTTATGTATTATATTATATATTTTATTTCTTCATATATTTACATATGTATTTATATTCATCAAATGCCTTCATTTTTAAATTAACATATTCTAAATGGCATTTTTAAAACTTTATTTTTAGATTTATGAATAATTTTTTTCTCTCAACTTTTTAATTTAATTTCTTAACACATAATTACAATAGCTCTACAAGTAGTTGTGCTAAGATCCCAAACCCTTGGTCTAGAGATGTAGCTGAATAAAAAATACTAATAAGAAGCACATCAGTGCACAGATTTAAAAAAAAAGTATTTTCTTGAAAAGTGTGAAAACACATTGAAATGATTTGCCTCAACTTTATATACGAACACAAAGTCTAATTACAATAATCATAATTCTGTAGTAGTAGCGTACATCATTCATACGCTATAGGCTATTCACAGACTGGGATAACTAGTAAGGCAGCCTCGTGAGACTCTAAGTTTTAGCATAATTTTGTGACTATCAGGAATACTGTGTTTTGCATGACTCGGTTGTGCAGCGCTCAAGTGTGGCCGCTTAGGTGACAACAGAGTGCTAAGGGAGGAAGGATGTGATGCAGTGCTGTGCTAGCTTTGCCTCTTGCACCCACATTTGCACATGTTGTTGTCCCCCCTCAGTGTCTGTAGAAGATTCATTCTAGGGTTATCTACAGATTCCCAGATCCACGGATCACCGCATGCTCCTGTGGACTTTAAATGATCTGTAGTTCAAATGCACTTTAAATCACATGTAGTTATTTATAATACCTAATACAATGTAAGTACTACCAGTATGTAAACAGTTGTAATACTGTATTTTTTTAGAAAATAGTGATAATGAAAAAAGTGGACATGTTCAGGAAAAGTGTATGATTTTGTACCCATAATAGGTTGAATCAAAGAATATGGGACAAGTGGATTTGGAGGGGCAATTGTACACAAAACAGTGGTAGGATTCCATGCTCAGGTGCATGGATGGGGCAGCTTACCCAAACCGAAGGGTGTAAAACAGTTGGGAGTGGTATAGTGGGTAGGAAATGCAAAAGCCCAGACGTGAGTGAAATAGATCACTCATGAATCAGTAGTTTTGTGGACTTTAAGTTCAGTGTCGCTACATTTTTCAAAGAAGATATCAGAAATCTGATGTTCCTCTCTCTCTCTCTCTCTCTCTCTCTCTCTCATGTAATTTTCTGTAATTTTGTAGCTTCATTTGACTCTGAGGCATACAGATCATACACTTATTAGTGTATCCTTTTAAAACCCTTAGTGTCAAAAACAAAACAAAACAAAACAAAAAAACCCTTAGTGTCTTCATATCCTACCTATAGTGAACAAGGTAATAGTTGCAGCAGATTTAACATATGGTGAGCTTTTTTTTTTTGTTAAAACTGAAGTTAGTTTTCATTATATAAAATACATTTTAATTACTAATACATATAATTAATTGTACATTTCCAAAGCACAGCTTTTGATAAAAGAATTTTCCTTATACTTGATATCCTAGACCTGACAAAGTTTTACAGAAGCACATTAAAATTCTCATGGATCCTAGCATGATAGTTCAGAGTACAGTTTAGCATCAAGTAAACTTGCAACAAATTTTCTAAATCTTGTGGATGTTAGTAGATATTCTTGATATTCAAATAGATGTTTTCATACAAGCTGTCTGTGACAAACTGTGCTGGTGAAATCAAAGTTCACAGACCAAAAAGAGTTGTCAATTCAGAAGAGAATAATAATAAGCTCAAGAACAGTTTGAGTACCACAGGGAGTCAGCAAGAGAGCTGCAGAAAATGGGAGCCCATTGAGGATGTGCTCAAGAGGCTGAGCAATACTAACGGAATTAAATGGAGATCACTGTAGAGTGATAGATTCTGAGGACCTAAGTTCCACTGTTAACACTATCATGTATTCACTGGACTGACTTAGTCACTCTTACTTTTAAGCCAAAGAAAGCCTATAACACACTCCTTAATGTTTAGAGCCCTGTCACATTTACATGGATTATTACTGAATTAGATATAAGAAGGCTATGATCTTGATGTAAGAATCACTCAGAGGATGATTTCTATTTGGATTTAGATTGGGTGTCTCTTAAGAGTACGCTTCATTTAAAATGTCTATGATCAGTACAACATTTTTATTCAGACTTGATCCAGGCACTAATTATTACCTGGAAAGAATTTTTGATCTCTGTATGCAATGTGGTGAATAAAGATGCATGCAACCTCTGGGCTAAATTCTCTCCTTTAACATAGACATAGTGCTCCTTCTCATGCTTGCCGCACCTGAAAGCATCTTGGCTATTCCTTGTTTTGTGGAATGTTTCTTGACATCTATTCAGAGGTCATCAAGAATATGTTTGTGAATGCAGAAATAATTGGCCCATATGGAGAATGGAAAAATAACTAGCAAAAATTCACAATTATTTTCCATTTTGAAAGAGCAAGTTCAGCTATCAAATAGACTTGGTCACATACTTTTGGTTGGTTTTTGCTGACTTATCTTTGTTTATGTTTAAGGAAATATGGGAAGAGTTACTAAATTAGCTAGAAGACCAGTGGACATAAGCCTCAGATTTCTATTATCCATACATATTTATCAATATATGCCATATTTTAAGGATTAGTAGAGAATATTGCCATGACATAAAATACTGAAATTATTCTCTGGAATCTCCAAAATTAGAGGAAAGAGTAGAAGCAGCATGAACAAACTTGATCAGGAAAAGATGGCTGCAAAGTACTTTAACACTTGTACACTTATAAACTCCACAAGATGTCCAAAGAGCTCCAAGATAGGAGAATGGGGTGAACCACGAAGGAAGGGTGGATATTACATGGGAGCCTCTCAGGGTGCAGGGTGGATGGTGCTTTTCTGTTGGAAGTCTACACCACTTACATTGCCTTGGTTCTAGCTGCAATTGTTCCTTCTCCCTCCTGCAGCATCATCTCTACACACTGTGGCATTCATTGCAATTTTTTCCTACTCTAAGTGCTATTCCTTTCCGTAACACTATTTCTCTGTGCAGAATATTGCTCAGATAATCATCAAAAGAATGTTTAAAACAGAATAGAAGTAGAAATTACAAAAGGGTGTCACATGAAGCATGGGTATTGTGTGTGTGTGTGTGTGTGTGTGTGTGTGTAAACGGGAAAGAGAGAGAGAATGAGACACAGAGACAGAGATAGAGAGACAGACAGAGACAGACAGAGAAAGACACAGAAATTATCCAGTGCTTGCTGCCATTTTTTCTCATTTGGAATTTCTTTTCCATTCTAATTGTGGGCACATACACTTCAGATCTTCTTGGAGAGGATTAGTACAAATAATACTTCCCAGGTATAACTATGTTACCCTATGTCAGTCATATCTAACCTGTAACCTGTGGGTTGCATATGCCTCTGGTATAATAGAAATATGAAAAATAAATAAAATTTTGTTACTTATTACGTTAGCTTTTTATATGTTTTATATGTGATCCAAGACAGTTAATTGCACTCAGTGTGGTCCAGGCAAGTAGGAAGTTTGGACACCAATGGTCTATGTTATTGTTTCTTGTGCAAGAAACTTAATCTCTCTAGAATTTGTGTTAAAGAGTCACTCAGAAAATTTTAGCTACATACTTGCACAATATACTACTAAGGGAGAACAGTTAGTAGTTGATTGCAATGAAAAGTACAAAAAAGAGGGTTCGAAAGAGGAATGAACAAAAAATTTAGATTATTCAGCAGCAAATCCTACTTTAACAATTCTTTTATTTCCATTAAAAGGTTTGTCTGGAAGCGATGAAAGAGATCACTTATTCATCGCCAGTGTGTCTCAGAGCAGGCTGGTCAGGGTCATCAATAACTGAAATTTCAGTTTTTGATATTTTCTAAATCTCTTTACCACCTTCCCAAACCCAGGAAACCTGCCTGCCTGATCTGAAGCCTGCCTGATGTGTCTCTAGTCTTCACCAACCCCAACTTGATTTTGGAGTAAACTTTTAAAAAGAATTCCTGGAAGACACGACTACAATGAATACTTATGACAGATGCTTTTCCTACCTTGGGCACTATTCAAGGTTTAATTTCCCTTGCTGATTATAGTGGACCTTGTTTCTTATTTCATTTAGAGAAAATCCAAACAATGGGGCATTGTCTGATTATCAGAGCTACTTATCCAACAATTCTCACAAAGGGAAAAGGTGGGGAAAATCCACTAAAATCTGGTTCTATTCGTTGGAGTGTTGTGCCCTAGGATGGATAGCATTTGATTCAGCTCCACGCACACACATAGAATAACATCAGAAATACATGTAACATTGCATTGTTTTTGTTTGTTTGTTTGTTTTTTGTTTTTGTTTTGTTTTTTGAGTATGTAGTGAGACTGACCTGGAACTCACTATGTAGCTCAGGCTGGTCTCGAACTCACAGTGATCCTCTCCCGAGTGCTGGGATTATAAGCATGCACCACTACACCCAGCACATTGCACTGTTAACATTCACTAAATACTGGCTACCTGGCAGGCAAAACAGTAGTTTCATGTGCATTAAGGTTTTTATTTATTTATTTATTTATTGGTACCAAGGATCAAACTCAGTTCCTTGTGCTTGTGAGGCAGGCAGCAGATCCACTGAGCTAAATCCCCAGTCCTCGTGTGCATTAACTTTTTAAAAACTAATACCAGTCTTATTTTATGTATCAGAAATTGTACACTTACAAAATATCAACACACTTTCAGAAAGAAAATCTATAAATCAACACTCTGAAGCTCTTTTGATACATTCCTTGTGTTTATTTTTAAAGTACCAATGTAGTAATCACTTGAGAAAATAGTCAAAGAATGAGTTTCTTACAAAGCAACATAATCTGAATATATATTTTACTAACTATAGTTCCCGGGCATTTTGGTATCTCAGGCTCTTCATTATTGAAAGTTTCTACAACATTGAATAAAGCTGGAAAGATCAATTGAGGTTTTAGACTTCCACTGGAGGATAGGATGATACTGGTACTTTCCACTTCTTGTCTGTCTCCAATGCTATTCAGTAGTGCTTATTCACTAATTTGCACAATTATCACACCAGCTGAGATGACTCTATTCCTTCACAGGCATTTAATCATTTCTACAATTTTTGAAATCATTCAGGATCTTCTAATTACAATTTCATTGACTTCCTCCTTGTCTCTCTCTCTCTCTTTTTTTTTTTTTTTTTT
>NW_022900919.1:38809562-38823657 GCF_012274545.1 Fukomys damarensis
TTTTTTTTTTTTTTTTTTTTTTTTTGGTACTGGGGATCGAACTCAGGACCTTGCACTTTGGAGGCAGGCGGCAGTGTCTTTTATTGTCTTAAAGTCTGGGAGGCACAGTTGTGCTAGTGTCAGGTACCAATACAGAATAAGGCAAATCTTTATTATCTTTGTTTTATTGTGTTGAGTCTTCCAAACCTTAGGCAGATCCGAGGGGGTACTCAGTTTATGTACTGATCAATTGGTCAAAGTGTCACTTACTTTTGCTAACTTCACAGGGTGATTTTGTGAACTGGATTTTACAAACCATCATGCTTTGTGGGAAGAGTGCAAAGGGCCTTACTGTGTGGTGATTTTGCTTCATGGACAGGTAGTTTTTAGGTGGGTCTTCATCAGCTCTTATTTTCTCAGGTAATGTGTTGTATTCAGGATGGGACCAACAGACAAAGCAAAATTTCCTTCCACTTAAGAACATATTTACTGCATTTAAAGTTTCCCAAAGAAGCAAAATGTCAGATCCAAAAGAGAAATTAAAAAGATGTGGTAAAAGTTTTATTGCTTATTTTGTGAAAACTAACAAGACTTTCATTGGCTCAGGGCTATAGTAGCTGTTGGAACAACAGCTGTGAGTGGCAAAAAATCTTTGTCACGACAGTCAATAATGTTTTGATTTAAGGAAATTGCAAACATAAATTTTGGTCTTACAAGTCCAAGATTAAGCTGACATTCTTACAGATGTACCTTATGTTATTTTCGGTGTATGCTAAACTCAGGCTTTAGTCAATCAATATATACCTCCTTCAATGCCAGACTCAAGGTTTAACATGATGCATTGGTAAGTGCAAAAGAGTCGAATGTTCCTGATTATATAAACCAGAAGAAAAAATTGGAATTTAGGAAGACAAACCTAATGGCAAAATATAGAATAAACTGGAGGATAGTGAACCTATGCTAGGATGCACTTGGCAATCCAGATGAACTTGGAAAATGACTGAAGTCTCACTTGAATTTTTGCCCACTGATGATTGAAGACAGATGCATTGATGTGTGCTGTTGCGTCAGCCATGCACACAATCAGCCCTATAAATCCAAAGCAATAAAATATATTGCAAAAGAGATAGATTATAGGGTAAAGATGAGCTATAAGTGCAATATATTTTTGCACAATTTTTCAAGACATCAGTTACCCTCCTTAATGGCTTAGTGTTTAGATGTAACTGACATTATACTAAAAATAGAGCAAATGGGCTTTCATCTTTACACAAGGTATTTGGATATACTGTATTACTGTACATGTGTCTCAAGAATTAAATACGTCTTGAGTCAATAGGATGGGTAAATTTATTTGTGGCTCTCTAGGTTAAATGAGGAAGCTAATTCCCCAACTGGATCACTCCCAGGTCCACTGTTCTAGATATCTCCTAACCTCTTAATTCCAGGTAGAAAGAGACTCTTTTGCTGGCCTTTCTTCCAACATCTTAAAGTTATGCATGCAAAAATATGGAAATGTAATTTATTTTTCTATGTCTCCACTTCCAAATATAAACAAAGCTGGAAATCCATCAATAGCATGTCAATTGTTCTGCCTGGTACAGTCATGCCTTATTATAGTTTCTGCCAGGTGTAATAGAAATGTGTCATAGACAGATGAACTAGGTTTGAATTTCCCTCACACTTGCTAGTGTGGCCATGCACCTTTCTCTTTCTCCCAGAAAGAAATGCTCTTCCTCCTACTCTTAGTCAAAGGTAAGAACTATCATTTTTATCACAGGGAGGCTTATATTCTAGAGAATAAGGAAACAAAACTCATACACTAATACCTATAGCACAATGTTTTCATGATACTATGAGAGATTACAAAGAACTATGGGGAACCAGAAAAACAAGTTACTTCCTCTCTGGGTAAAGGACTGGATTAACAAGACTTTTACTGAGATAGCAACATTTAAACCATGAGCACAATTATGGGAAAGATAACAGTTTCTGATAGATCAATATGGATAGCAGGACATTCAAAGCTGGCTGACATATTCAACAAAGTTTTAAAAGAAAACCAGGAGTTATTTTATCAACTTGAATTGCTGCACAAAGTGTGATTCATGGATCAAGAGTAGCAGAGTAATCTGAGTGTGCAATTACAAATGGAAAATTTCTGGCTCCTTTCTAGTTCCACTGTAGCAGAATCTTCATTTTAATACCATCGTCTGGTAATAGTTACAGTAAAGTCTGATAAATGCTGTGGTATAGGGTCCAAAAGAACATCTTTAGAGACAAAGAACTTCCACAATGCTAAGTTACAGTGGCCCTTTGGATATTTGGTCTAGTTTGATTCTTGGTCAAGGTAACTAGTTGGTAAGTGGCTGCATGTCATGGGGTTAAACCTCTTTTTAGCACCAGTATGGAATGATTCTTACTGTATTTGCTGAGTAGATGTCAATTTAAATTTGAGGATTTAACATGCTGTGTTAGAAAATGGGTGATAAGTACATTTTTTAATTATATGTATAGCAGGAAAATACTTTTGTATTAGGAAGATGAATCTAATAGTAAGGTGTGGTGTAGATTGGAGGAGAGAAAATCAATCTAAGAAGACTTTGGCAATTGAGATGAGCATGACAAGTAACTGGGTCTAATTTTAACTTTTGCTCTTTGACCATTGAAGGCAGACACACCTAAGGCAGAAGATATTTTGGTGTATTGTAGGAAGTCAAAAGAAGTGGAAGGGGTGCAGAAATGTGAAACTCTAGGAAGATGATACTCTGTGCCTTCTTTTTTTGACTTAAAGCTTGTGGATGCAATTGACTCTTCCTTTGTGCCAACCTATCATGTAAAATAATAGGATATTTCTCAAATAACAATTCTCTCTTCCCTGAAAAATATTTAATGGCTTTCTCTGGCCTCTAACACTCAGTCCATCTACAATGTACTAATTTCTACCTACTAATCTCTGCCTCCATGAGAGGATCTCCCCTAGAAGTCTTTGTTTTTCTCTTTTAATTAACTAGTTCAGATCATTGATCCATTCACTTATTCAATGATCTATTTATGTGACATATATTTAATGAATCCCATTGTCTGCTTTGTTCTACAATTTGCAATTTAGTGGTCCCACTATGGTTCTGCTATGTACTGGGCATATTGTAAGATGTGCAAAGCAAGTAAGATGTTGTAAGTCACCTTAGGTGAGCCCATGTTCTTACAAGGGCTTGGAATCCTACACCCAGTAATTATTGACATTATAAATTATGGTTTATTATTTGTGGATTTTGTTTGCCTGATACTGGTTATATATGGAGGTCTGTTATCTTGAGTTGTATCTTTCTCGGTATTCTGTCCAAGGATGGGTATCCTGTCCAAAGATGGGGATGGTTTTATGCACTTAAAAAATATGAAGGTCTACCAACTTTTGAATAGTCTAATGGATGAGAGCAGTGCAAGATAACTTCGAACATTATGCTAAAATTTTAAAAAATCATACATTGCACTGGAGCATATTGATAATTCTAAAGGGTTATTATTTATTATTATTAATTGCAACCCCAAATTAATATTATTGTTAAGTAATAGGAAAATTCATAGAAGTAAATTTTGTTCAAAAAAAAGAACTTCATTTGTGTCCTTCATTTGAAATAGGAGCCCTTAAACTTTTACATTGAAGAACTGTAATTAATTACATAAGGGGTGGTTAAAATATACAGCAAATGTTTCAATAAAAATTTTTACAATAGAGGACATGTTGCCATTAATCACCCTAAAAATACTTTTCTTCACTTTGAACACACCTAGCATTCATTCTTGCCGCTTTCTGGAGAAGTTCTAGAAGTCCTCTCACATGAGATTCTTCATGCGGTATGATTGACAGCACAGTGAATGATGCTGCTGAAAGTTGTCCAGCAGAACGGCAGTCCCGTGAAAGCGTTACAGTGTCTACTCATCCACATGGTTCATTAGGTAGGGCACCCTGCAACTTCTACTTCTAACTTAAAATAAATGTGACTATGAAAGGTAAATTTGTGAATTGATTCGGGAAATGGAGACACTGTAACTAAAGACACTCGTGAAAGAGGTCTTCCAGAACTGCTTCAAAAAGTGGCAAAAAAGTTGGGATCAGTGTGTCTGTGTGAAATGAGTGGGGATATTTTAGGAGCATTAATTGCAATATGACTTTTACTGTAATACATTTAAAAAACTAAACATTCACCATATTTTTGATCACTCCTCATGTGTGTTGGAGTAGTGCTCATAGCACCATTCATTACATTGTGAGGTTTTCTATAAATGGATACATTTCTTCACATTGACTTATCAACAGTGCCTTCTAATTCTAATTTTTCTTAAGTTCTGTGTGCCCATGTTTTTTCTCATTCTCCTAAGAACTGAGGAAATTCTTGATGGTGACTGATGAAACATGGTGAAAGCTGGACAAATACATTTGGAATCATTTTCCAAGGGGAAAAAACACAGTAGGGCTCGTTAAATAGTAGGAAACTCTGTAAAGATTTACACTTAGGTCGAATAACTTATCTTATTACAGACAGAGAAATCATGGAGCAAAGCATTCATTTCTTTGTTCTGAAGGAATCTTGTTAAAACTTGGCAAAACTTAATGACTAAGTGAAGGCAATTTCAAGTCTTATTAAAGACATTCCTCCTCCCTTGGGCTTAATATCAGCCTTTGCTGTTGGAAGAATAAATGGTATTTTGGGATGTTTTAATTTGGGCAGAGCTGGATATCTAGGCTGAGTGTCTCTTTCAAGTTTGAGAATTTCCGTATTATGCTTTGACCTTTGGGGATAAAGAATAATGAAGCGTTGCATACACCAGGCTCCACCCAATTGTGCAAATTACTTTAGAGGCAGAGAAGAATGGCTATGGGCATGACCTCTGAGACTGCACGCATGTGATAAGAAACGTCTTAGTGTGAACTCCTTCTGACCACACTCAGAGGAACACAAGGAAGGGTGCCCCTTGTAAGGCTGAGTGATGATATGAAATGGGAAACAGGGCATAACTTTAGAACTATTCTTTCATTTTTAAATATGTTTGATATTTTAAATTGACTGAAATATATTTTTAATCTGATGATTTTCTTCAATTTCCTTTCAAAGCACTCGATTTTCTCTATGAATTGTTTTCCTAAGGGAACACTGAATTTTCCTCCAGACTTAATCACTGTTTTTTTATTCTTTGGAATGTTCAAGTTTTGAATAGCTCCCAGGCATAGATCCTTTGTTATATTTTAATATTGTACAGCATGATTCTGAGAAAATGTGGTTTCAAAATAAATGAGAAGACATTAGGGGGAAAACCACAAAATACTGAGTGATAATTTCATGTTTTCAGTAAGTCTTATATTTTATATGAGAGAAATCAAAGTAAGACAATGTACATTTCAGTTTTTCCATGTATTTTTTGTGAGAGAGTAATATTGTCTCTATCAGTTTTATTAAATAAAAAGGTAGATATCACAAAGCAAACAAAAAGACAAAACTTTGAAAAGTGTTCCTTTCCTCTGATTTGGGCAAGAACAGCTAAGCTGAGATGTACCACACTCACTATTCAAACAGCCCAAATAGCAAGGCTGAACAAGATTTTTCTCTGAGTCCAGTTAAACCAGGTTAAAAGACCTTTTAAAGAAAATATAGCAATGTAAGAAAAATTTCTAAGTAAGTCATGGTAAAACCCTACTGTGGGAGGAGGCAGTTCAGGGTTGATACGTCCACAAGTTCAGTGACTTCCCAAAGCTCATCCATGGACCAGTGTGTGTAGGTAGGCTTTCAATTACACATGACAAATTGGGGATTCAGGTGGGGGTGGAGTGGAACATGGTCAAATTGATTTCATTTTAAGAATGGAATTAACATGAGGAAAAGAAAAAATGGAAACAAAGTTTTTGTAGATAGGGAGGGGTAGAAGGGTTGAAGGGAGAGCAGGGGAATGGGGAAAAATATAAACCAAGATGGATTATGTAAAGTTGCAAATTTCCAATGATGATTGTCATTACATTGTATACCTTACATGTAACAATAAAATTAATTAATTTAAAAATTTAAAAAATGTTCCACTTTTAAATATGGGCTGTTTCTCTTTAACAAAATGGCTTTGGTAGTTGAAGGCTGATGGAAAGTTTGTGTGTATGTGCATGTATATGTGTTTTCCAATAAGATTATTACACACACAGAGACACACACATTCAGGGTATTAAAAATTAGTGATCCATAAAATTCAAACTTGAAGGAAGCTCTGCCTTATTTTACTTATAAATAAGATCTGTTAAAATAATCAGAGATAACAATTTTCTTTGATTTCTATATTTTCTAGAAAAAATAATGCTGGTACTTAGGTGATTAATGTATGCACAATTCCTGTTTACATTTGTGTCTGGAAATAGTTGAACTTAAGTTTAGATTTTTTTACTTGTGGAATTTAAAAATACATAATTTAGTAAATTTTAATGGTTTTGAGATTTTGTGTATTAGAAAACTAATGAACAAACGTTTTATTAATGTGATAATGATGCAAACTGCTACCAATTTCTCTATTTGCTAGCAGTAATGGTAATGGGAGCCAGTCTCCTTTGTTTAGAAAGTGGGGAGGGTTCTTAGAGCTGTTGTGCCCCAATTCAGGGTAATTCCTTAGATCGAGGAGGGGATGAGCAGGGATTGCTCAACCTGCTGTACAAAGGCAAAATCAGGGTGAGGATAGTTGACAAGACTTTGCCCAGGTTCTAGGAACAGACTTCAGATTTGGATTACCTGTATTCAGCGTGATTCCTTCCCCTTTTGCCTTCAACCTGAAGTAACTCCAAAACAACAGAAACTAACTTGAAAGAGCTGTGGAGAGTACTTCAATCTTCACCTTTCTGAAATCCTTCAGATTTCATCTTGATTTTTGTCACTTTATTAAGATTTGTTTTATCTTGGAAATTAATAGACAATTCGTTTTCTTTGCAATTACTCAGGTAACACATGTTCAGCCCTTCATTCTCTCATTTTAAACCTTTCCCTCAAATTATATGTTTAGCTTCAAGACAAGGGGATTTAGAATGGAATAGCTACGGATTGTGAGTTTAGCTGTGAAAGTCATTGTGTATGACCTTGGATGGATTACCACTTTCAGGTGTCTCATTTACAAAATTCAAAGTCATTATGTGAAAAATATCTTGTATAACAACCTGTCTCTGGTAGTAATTAATGAAGGTAGCTCCATCATCATCGTCGTCGTTGTCGTCATCATCATCATCACCTAGGGCAACTCAGAAATGCAGATCGGAACTGACAGAAGAAGAGGAAGAGAGAGCTCAAATATTCTCTTCTTTTAAGTGAAAAATTGCTCATGAGGGAAAGAAGCCCTTACCTTAGAAAAACTAAAACCACCAAGATAAATCAAGAAACCTGAGAAATTCGACTCCAGAACCAAGATGTTCCCTATGAACCTGAACTTCTGCCACCTCAGTCCATGGTAGAAAATTTACAAGCAGGAATTCTGACCAAAACGATATAGTATGGAAAGGTTCTGTTTTCCTCTATCTCATTTTCATTTTCGATTTCCTCTCCCACTTCCTCCCGGTGCTTTCTGGCCCTAGATACTTGTCACATTCTGCTTTTGTCTCTCTAATTCCATCTTCTTCCCCTCCTAAGAATGCCTATTCTTCTTGCTCTAAGAAACATGATCACTATGGGGTTCACCATTAGCTGAGTAGATCAATGAAAATTATTATTTAAATTTTGGAAACTTAGAAGCTGGGAATTTAGCTCAGTAGTGCCGCCTCCTACCTCACAAGTGCAAGGTCCTTAGTTTGATCCCTGGTACCAAAACTATAAATAAAAATAAATACATTTTTGCAAATTTAGTCTACAGAATGTTTGCACAAGTGGTACGGTATGCTCTTATATCTTGCATTAACATTCATCAATTGTTAAGCATTTTCCATATTTGATTTGAATCTCTCTGAGTATACTTTTCATGTTGAAAATATTCAGTATGTCCTACTTGTGAATGAACTGTGTTTATACTTTTATTCATTTAAATTACATTTGAGAATGAAGTATATCCTTCACCTTCCCTTACTCCTGATCATCTGAAGTATTCAGAGAGAAATAAGTGAAAATCACATTGAAGTATTTCCTCCTACCGAGTGAATGAAGCCTAACCACCTCAGGGAACATAACTATTTAATAAGAAGAGGTTGCTAGTAAGTTTAAATCTGTAATTGAGGATATGGTGTGGGTATGTGAGATAATGTATTTAAGTAAAAGAGTAATCCTTGACTCCTCTAGTTTAAAATTATATTTCTGGACCTTCCTTGCATAGATTAGGCATTTTAACTACATACAATGTTCCCTGCTTCCCTAACTGATCTTGAGATGGGCTATGGACTAGAAAATAAGAAACATCCCAGAAAATCCATTTTGTGTGTGGTTCTTATATCTAAATGTCTAAGTAGCATAGTCATTTCTTTGGGATAAATTGTGGTTTGAAGAGATAGGCAAATATTTGCAACCACAAGTCAAGCGTGCCTGTGTTCACATTTCCCACAAGCATATTGGCTAAATGGGCCTCATGCGAATCTGAGCTCTGGCTTCCTGTCAGCCATGCTGACCTGGGCCTCCCAGCACAGCTGCAGGCTTCTGAAGAGGTTGCCCAGCAGAGTGATCCTATATATCTGATGAACCACAGGATGTCAACAGGACACACCCATTGTCCCACATTTGGCAGGCTCCAAAAAAGAATGGAGCAAGGCCCGGGCAGCCCTGACCAGAGTACTCCTCTTCTAAATGGGTGTAGCCAAGTGGATTGCATTGAAAAAGAACAATCCCTGGGATGAATCTGTGTTAAAGAAAAGCAAAACAGGGTTCAACTGTCCTAAAGGATGAAAGGGGAGTTGTGGATCCTTTTATCCTTACCAGGGTTTGAGGGGTGTTGACTGAACAATATTGTTTCAGCCTCCAGCTTTTCCCTGATTGGCAACCACAGGAGTGAGAGGAGGTAACTCAGAGTCCTGGTGGTCACAAGGGCAGAATGGGGTGAGGTCTTTCTGTTGGAGCTTCATGAGAGAGGCTCAAACTACATTCAGCTCACACACACACACACACACACACACACACACACACACACACCTCGAATATTCTTCCAGCACACAGGGGATGTAGTACTAAAGCAACTGGTACAACAATGTACAATACATATAGATGCAACGAATGCAGAGGCAAACCTAGCGCTATTCCACATCAGCTATGCAGGCCACAAGGAAAACGTACTACATAGTAACAGACTAAACAGTTCTTGCTCCAAAAAGTTGTGTAAATGAGTGCAGGCTGTCAGCAGAGTGATGTGAATGCCATCTTGCTCTTACAGTTTTCTGAATCATCAAAGATGTTTAAGATTGGTTTCCTTGTAGTTTTTGAGTTCTAGATCTAATTTATTGTGTACCGAAAGGATAAAATTCATAAATCCGAATTAGTACACCTGGTAGATCCAAGCAAAGCCCCGATCTCTGTCAATGATCTTACCATGCCCTTTGTCTTGTGTGTACCACAGGCGATTTGGGATTCTTTCTGGTGTCATCTTTCCCATCTAGTTGTTTAGAGAGGTGCTTAGGTTTCTTTGTTTTTATAATAGTTATTTGTTTTTATTTTCTGCCCTGTCTTTCTGTTTCTAAGAATTTGTCTATAGTGAACACGTATTATTTTTATAACCAGCAAAAATAAAAAATAAGAAAGTAAAGGTCAGAAAGGAAGATAAGGGCAATGATGCACCAATAATTTCCTCTACTGTAACGTGGAGACTACTCTGCTTCCCTGTATCCTACACAGGAAGCGTTGTGAGGTTCAAGTGGAGCAACCCGTAAAGATATTTATTCTTTTTCTGTATTTCTTCCTCAGTTTGTATGAGAACAAAACATACAGCTTCCCGTCTTCGAAGGAAGAACTGAAAAGAGAACTTCCATTATTCCATTCATTCATTACTAAGCTCTTTCTCCTGGTGTGTCAGGATCAGATCAGAGTGGCTTGCATTTATTCTTTCTCCATTTAAAACCCCATCTTGCTGCGGATTTAGCTCAGTGGTTCTGCCGCCTCCCTCACAAGCACAAGGACCCGAGGTTGATAACCGGTACCAGAAAAAAAAAAAAAACCCACAATAAAACCTCATCTACTGCTACTTTGAAATATTAAATTAATTATGGCCAACTGTAGTTACCACACTGTGCTGGGGAACATAGGGGTTATTCCTCCTACCCAACTGCACTCTGTGCACATTCTGTCTGTCCTTCCCTCCAGATGTGCAGTTGACATAAATGTAGCCATTCCTCTTTCCATTTAATTCAACACCAACCAATTAGTAGAATACTAATTGAAATTAGTAGAACACTAATTTCAACCAGTGACAAAAGCATTTTCTGAGTCTCCCTTTCTCAGATTCTTAAATTTTAAATTCTTTGTTCATTTCTCAGATCATAATACTGGTAGTTAGTCCACTGATTCTAAACATGTTAATCTTATGCTGAGAAATTTTCCGTAGCTGCATATTTTGTATACCACCCATTTCAACACCGTTGACCTGGATTCCAAAGTCCCTTATCACTGGCCTTTGTAGAATGATGAAAGTATTTTCACCAGTGTCCTCTAACATAACAACATACACTGCTGTGTCTGTCTAATTCCTGGAAACAAAATGATCATTTCTGTAGAACAGCCGAAAGCCTACTTTTCTTGCAACAAACGGTCATCTTCCAGTGCCTTTCTAAATTTGTGTTAGTTTTTAAGGCACGGCAGGTGGGGGTGCATTGCCTTGAACAACTTATTAGGACCACAAGAGTGCTCATTCATCTTCTATTTTTCATTAATTACAGTCTTAAACACATTAAACCTGTACACATATTGCCTTCAGGCATTCACAAGTTTCAGATTGGTTTTCTGACTAATTAGAGGTAGTAATGTCTTTTAGGAAAAAAGACCATGCAAGAAATATATTTCCCTATAAATCTTGCTGCATGACACCATGTATGTAGTTTTTTAGTTAATGCTTATTTTGGAATAAATTAGGATTGGCTAAGAATAAAGGTTTTTAAATTGCATTAACCAGATCATCTCAAACTTAGATTTATCTATAACAATAGAAATTTCATCACCGTGTGCAATATCAAGAAGAAAAATTACATCATTTTCCAATTAAATGTAGAGTGCACTGATTTCTATTTATACATTTTCCATATTGATGCACTATAAACTAAATTTTTTATGATTTTAGAAAAGAAAAAACTGTATCAGAGAACTCAATTTCACACAATAAGTCTAACCTAAACCTTATCTTAGTCTTAACATTATCCCCAATAAAAGCCTAAATTTGAATCACAACACTGGGCTTACATCTAACTCTAAAATAAACCTAAGTCTAGCCTTAAATTTAACCCAAATTCCACTTTTACCCCTAAATTTAACCCTAAAACTAGGGTAGCTCTAACCCCACTTAAGCCTAGCTTTAGTCTGAGTCCTAACTATAAGCCTACTGTTAGGTCTAGACATAGCCCTAACTCTTAATTATAATCCTAATCTAAATCTTACCCCTGACATTAGCCATAAACCTAATCCTTACCCCTAAACCTAACCTTCAAATTTGTACAGCCAAAACAATTAAAACAAGAAAGTCTGCAAAAAGGAACATAGAGAATGAAATGTATGCGAAAGCAGAGATTATTTAAAAAGTAATCATCATTCTTTTCTCAATAAATACCCAACTTTCAGAAAGAGAAACTCAAATGGCAGAACATTTTTTCATGAATAAATATGTTTACAAATTTTCTCAATAGTTTGCTTTGAATCCTTTCCATCATTTTGTTGTTTTCCTTTTTAAGTAGGTTCCTTAAATTGCTATGAACTCTTACCTGACCCTGACAGGAAGGAAATAATTTGTGAGTTTTATCTTAAAGCCACCCTCACCCTATCTTTCCTACCTTTTCTTCTTTCAGCATCTATTTATTTGTTGTTTAGCAGATGCCAGATATTAGGCCAGGTGTCAGGTGTATATAATCACTCAATTGTTGACCCCAACAATGATCTACAATATGTTTAAAATGATTCACACTCTCTGTCCTTGTCAATCCATATTTCTCTTGGTGACAGAAGACTTTGACCTTTTGTTCACTTTTGTTCCTACTTCTCCTGTGTTTGGCACATAGTAGGTGTTCAGTAAATTTGAATGAATGAATGGATAAACACCAAGACTGTATTTGTATTAGTAAGAGGGAAATATGGCTGTTTTATTGAGAAAAAGTTACTTCTACTTCTCAGCATCTTCATCCTTGTATGAAGCCTGGCAAAAATATCTCCATAAAAGAGACTCAGTTTAGGGTGGTGGATACTCTTTGATTTTTGTTTCTAGGTAACAGATTTCCTTCTAATAATTGGGAAGTGTAACTTGTATCACTCAAGAAAATTGTTGAGCTCCAGAAATCAGGAGTGGTCTCTCTCTCTTATTTTTTTTTCTCATTGACTTTATTGGTACATTTACATTCATCATTGGGATCTTGTACCTTTATGTGACAGGTCTTGGTTCTCATTTTATCCTAGGAGTGGTCTCTCTTTATTTTCACAGAAGTAAGGATTGGGTATCAAAAAATTTTTTGCCAATGTTAGATAATGAGAAAAAGCTACTTGTATCATTTTAAAAGAAAAGTGATACTGCATGTCTATATTTTCTATTTGAATAGAAAATAGCAGCTTTAAGGTACTTATATCAATTATTTCCAAACTTATTTTAGTCATACACCCTGAGTTAACTTTAACCTTTCAAGAACAAATATATAAACAGGCACAGAGTTGTTCAGTGGTTTTACGTGATTCTGTCCTGTAGGTGACATTCTTTGGTTTCCATTAGAACCCCCAAACTTCAGATCATTCATTTTAAAGACTCCAGAGTAATTTATAAGAGAGAAGAGAAAATACTAATGCTTTAAATCAATGGATATTTTAAATATATATGACAGAACAAAAATATTGGTGGCTTGCTATGTTCTCTTAAATCCTCTGAAAATAAAGAAAAGTAGAAAATCAAAGATCATGAACTTTCCAAACTATCAGAAAGTAAACATTCATAGTACAGAACAAAGAGATGCACAAATCATACAGAATGTTAAAAACACAAATGAAGCAAGGAAAACAGAAATTAGAACATAAAATATGATAGTACAACTCAGAGAATACATTCATCTCAGCAAGAAATACACATAAAATAGATGTACTTGTAAAACAGAAAAGTAGCCACAGAGTGATTAAAAAACTGAACCCATGAGGCTCTTTAAATTAAATGCATTAAGGTAAATAGGCACACAGATAGATTAAAAGTAAAATGATGGTTAAATACACAGGAGAAAAAGACAAAGAAAGGGCAAACGCGGGAATAGTAGACCCAAGAAGCCTGAGTTCAGGTTAAGCGTTGTGCCTGGGAAATGACAGTGGCAGGGACTTTCACCTATCTTCTTAAGAGCAAAGCATATCAATATGGAAATAATCCAAATATTCAAGATAAAAGGATATAAATAACATGCTCAATAAAGTATGTAAAATATATAATCAGAAAATCAAGAATATACGTTCTTTTCACATACATGAATTATCTGCAAAAAATGTGCCTTCTGTTGGGTCACAAAACTACTTTATGGCAATCCATGCTTATAACGTAATAAAAACAAAAATGTATAATAAAAAGGAAAATGTTTTAAATGAAAATGTAAAAAGAAAATTTCTCACTAATTTTGGTGTTACATTAGTATCAAATTAAACTAGCTCACAGAGAAATATAAGTATAGTAAAAATCTGCATCAAAACAGAAAGGGTGTGGCTAAGGTCTCAGAAGGAAATCCTTAGTCTTAATAACTAACAGTTGCTTCATATTTATCTATCTTGATAAAACAAAAAGAGTAAAAACAAAGTAAGTCAACAACTTAGGGTACAATCCAAGAAATTAAAACACAAACAAAAACTAAAGATGAATTTGCAAACATATGAATTCAAGAGCTGGTTATTTGAAAAAAAATCTAGTGAAATAACCAAATAAAAATATCTGGGAAAAATGTAAATACACAAAATGAGGAAAAAATGAAGATGTA
>NW_022900919.1:38823813-38894897 GCF_012274545.1 Fukomys damarensis
CACACATACACACACACATATATATACATATAGAAAATATAACAAGCATACTAGACTGTCTTTTTCAATTTTATTCAGCTATGTTTGAAAACTTGAATGAAATGCATGATTTTCTATGGAAATAAAAAAATTACTGCAGAAAAAGTAAGCCAATTACTGTGGAATAATGTGGTAGAATTGAGAAAAACTTATACTCACCCTCCCTTTGCTCCCCTGAAACATACTTGCCACATATGATTTTACTTATAAATATATGGATTCTCTTAAGCCTTCCAGAAACAGAGAATTTCAAGCTTAATTAAATTGTTTTGGCCTTAAAGAAAGAAATCTTCCAAATTACCGCTATGAGATCAATATAGCATAGAAAAAAACTAATAACTTAGCAAAAGAAATGATAGAAACTATGAACACCTTACTTATAAATATCAATGTTGACAAGTAAAAATCTCTTAGCTTTTCAAGAGAATAAAGATCCAATAATAACAAAAATATCCACTCTAAACATTATTGTTCAGAATTTTCCTGTAGATATAAAGATAAATGCATTGAAGCATGAATCATATATGAGAAATACAGAAGAAAGGATCATCATTGAAGTGAAAGCTAAAGTGCAGGATCTTCATCAAATTTAGTTACCATCTGCTATAAGATATCAACGTTTATGTAGTACTTAAATACTAAATTATACACAGTGAAGATTTATGTCAGCACAATTACATATTCTTTTGTTGCAGAAGTACTATTACATGAAAAATCTTAGATATGTCAATTATTATTGTGCATTTTATTAATTTTTGAATAAAAATATTTTTATTATATAGTTTCTTATGAATAAATAGCTCAACAGAAATTTTACTATCACTGCCTGAGATGTAGTAAAATTATTCTAGGGCCTTCTTCAATTGTATTCATAGAAAGTTGACATTTTTAACATCAAATTCCGATTTGAAGGAGAAGTTAGTAACAGGAATTTTAAACTTCACCTTTCCATTAATTCTGATGGCTATTATTATCTGATCATCACAAGTATTTTCTGGTCTCCTGGAATTTTCAGGACTGCACTTTAATTTAAGCCTCACATAAACCTACACTCAACTAAGAGTGTTAGTCCAAGAGCCTAGGACTAAGAACTTAGTAGCATAGCAAGGGATCAGTCAAATCCTTCAAAATTTCACTTGACTAATTTGAGCTTTGTCTCACAAGAAACCTTTAAGAAGTGACCCTCATGGTTAGCTTTTTTCCATACATATTAATGGTAGATACCATTTTAGCTGCTGTGTAGAAAGTCAATTAGAACAAATCAACATGTAGATCAGAGACCAAAAATCAAATATTTAGTCCCAACTTGTATGTTCAAATTATCTCTTAAGCAGGACTTTTATAACAAGGCCAAGAGGAGAATCTAATTACGGTGTGATAATTTAAGGGATGCTGAAAAGCTGGGTACTTAATTTCCACTTCCACTCCTCATAGTTCTCGACTCTGGTGTTCAGAGATAGAAACACGCTGTGAGGGCCAGGGATTTAGCTCAGCGGTTTGGTGGCCTGCCTTGCAAGTGCAAGGACCCGAGTTCAATCCCTGGTAACAAAAAAAAGAAAAAAGAAACACGCTGTGACTTTAAGGATTCCCAACTTCAGAATATTAAGTATGACACTGAAATCTTTCTCTTTGGGAGAGTGGGTTTATTACACATCTTCCAAATTCTTAATAGAATATTTAAAAGGATATAAAGACACTCAGTTTATGGCACAAAGTAGGTGTTCAATTAATGAGTAAAGGAACAAATGAGAGAATGAAAGAATGATGTCAAAGTTGGATTGCACCGGTGAGAACAGCAGTTGCCTTGGAGAAAAAGAACTTTCTAAGTTTAAATTTTTATCCTGTCACAGATTTGTTGGACACCAGCCCTGTGGCAAAACAGTACTTTCTGTTCATTGTGTATCAGAAGTGTCCTGAAGAACAAAAATTAATTAATTTTTAAAAATGAAGGGTGCTTTTAGGATATTATTTGTGTAGTTACAAAATGCAAGCATTAACCTATTTACAGATAAAGTGGACATAACGTAAAATCCTAGATATTTCCACTTCTCTCCTATTGCAACACTACTATCTACTAATTGCATATATAATTTTTATTGTTTACTAGACTTTGTCCTACATTTGGTTTGGATTTAAATTGGAGAACAAAGAGGCAGGAGGAAATGAAGTCTTCGCTTAAAAAATATTCCTTACTAAACACAGGAGCTGCCCCATATTGCCTAAGAAGCCAGGCTCCCCATGAATTCAGGCTCTATTTTTGAAAGTCAAAGGGATTCCAGGCAGGCACTGGTGAAGATAACCATCCGGATCTGAGGATGGTTATCTGAAGCCCTGGCTGTCATGACATTTCACAGCACTGAAAGAACATCTACTCTGAGGTTCCAGATCGATGAAGAAGATCCATTGAACATCACAGCTTGTGTTCTTGCTCAAGATACTGTAATATTTCCCAGGCTGCACTTTGCTTGTCCAAGTGAGTGATATCAGTGTGGGATCGGCACTTCCCATCCTGTTTGTAGATATATCACTTCCTACCCGTACAAGGGCCTTTTCACTGAACCTTCGAATAGAGGTCAGGATGAAAAGGTGTCCTTGCTGTTTCTCATGAAGGACATTTTAGCGGTCAGAGTTCCAGATGCTTAGGAGCTAAAATAACAAAGGGAATTATTTGTGAAAGAAGGTGAGAAACTGCTTATCATGAGGTATCATTGCAAGACTGGCGCATCACTTAAATTGAAGGCTAAACATCAGGAAAAGCATTTAGAGATAATAAGGTAGAGTTAAGTTAATATGCATAAAGTGAATTAGCTACCAAATGAAATGCCTTCTGGAATTAATTCTCATCTATCTGTGCCTTTTTCCAAAAAAGACGTGAGGTATAATTGTGACCATGACAGGACGCTTCAGGGTAGATGCAGGTAAAAGTTCTAAGACCCAGGTGAAATACAATTTCTCTATCTGGGAGAGGCTATACAGGTATGCCCAGAGAGAAATAATCAAATATATGTATTTGATCTTAAAGTATCTATGATATGTATCAACAAAGAAATGAACAAAAACATACTAGCAATTTATTTTGGACAACTAGAGGAAGTCATTACTACACTTTCCAAAACAATGGCCCCTTTCCCATCCTATTCAATGCCTATTCCTCTGTTGTGCCCCTTAGTATCTTCCCCTAAAACTTTGCTTAGGACTGTATTTTGTGTAATGACTATTTATAGAATACTGGCAAGATATTTCTTTATGAAAGATGAGCAAAAAAAGAAACATGAGTCATAGGATATTGCTAGACTGCATTGTTTTTACATATTAAAGAGTCAGGGGAGGATGAAAGAAACATCTCTAAATGTAATGAACAGTAAAACAATTATGCATTATTATGCTTGCCTGTAGTGGCTGCTTGAAGTACTGCTAAAAACTGATAGCATCTCTTGTACTAAAAGGGTGGAGATGTCACCATTATGTGTGGACAGGATGTAGACAATTGAATAAAAACACACTGCAAGAGATAAGACCTAGAAACCCTTGTTTTCTTTGCTCCTCAGATCCTTTTATGTGACCCAAATGTCCTTCAAGATAACTACTCTGTTGGCATTTCATGATGAATTATGACTAATTTTTTTCCACTTTTGTCTTTCTAATGTTGTGGTAGTACAGATGTATATCTTTCTTCTTCATTAGTTTTCTTGGTTCTTCTACACGCTGACCATCATTTCAATACTGGTATGAAGGCTGAAACAAACCCAGTCAGTCTAATGCTGAAATTTCTAATTCAGTTTGTAAGAAGCTCTAATATTCTATGAAATAATAGGTGGATGCATATATGTGCATAGTCTTTTTCATTTATTTATTTTTCATTAAGTTAATTGGTACATTTTAGGTATACAACACAGTTGCATTCATCACTGGGAACTTGTACCTTTATACGATGTATCTTGGTTCTTATTAAAAGCAGACCTCTAGCATTGATCACAACTTTTCAAATGTACACTCTGATATAGTTAAGGACTATAAACACATATTCTTGTGGGCAGGATGTATACTGGAATTTTATTTCTCTTTCTTCTTACATTTTTAACAAGGGAAAGATTTTTTGTTGCTGTTCCAAGGGATACCCACCTATCTCATTGCTCTGTATCACTTTAGAGGTAGGTGTATCAACCCCTAGCTGCCACGAGTAGCTGAATTCATAGCTATCAATTCATGGGATCATCTTCTCCAGAGAATCACTATCCAACATCATGTGAGATTTCCTAAAAAGGATGGATCATACCAAAGTTAATGACTCCTGATACAGAGTCCCAAAACTTAAACGAGGCACCAACTCTAGTGCAATTCGTGTTTCAGAGCTTCCTCTGTGTTATGATTTAGATAAAAGTGACCCTCCTGAAAACTCTCCTGCAATCAGAGGCAGGGCTTTGGGGAAGTGACTGGATCATGAGGATTTTGTAGCTGACTTGGTGTTAGAAGGTGGGGCCTGGTTGGAAGAGGGTCGTCTCTAGTAGATGACCCCCATGGATGTATCACCCTTCCCTCTTATTTCCTGGATAACTTGACATGAGCAGCATTTCCTCCCTTAGGACCCCCTGCCATGGCAGTTGTTTTTCATTTTTTTATTTTTTAGACTTGAAACAAGCTGACTATGGACTTAAAATTCTATCCCTAATCCTAACCCTAGCCCTAACCCCCCAAAACACATAAAAACTTGTAGCTCCAAACCACAATGTGCTTCAGTAACCTAAGTGTACCACAGAAACTAGAAAAAGAAGAGCAAAATACATGTAAAGTAGGGATGAGCAAACAAATAATGAAGAAACAAATCAGAGAAAAAGAGAATAAAACACTGGAGGACATCAAACAAGAAATTTCTTTGAGAAAAATCACTAAAACTGGCAAACTTCTGTGACACTAAGAAAAATGAGAGATAGATGATATAACTTACCAAAACAAAAAATAAAATAGTTTTATTCTGAAGCTAATAACAAGATATTGTGAACTATACCCTCAAAATCAACAATTTGGAACTGGAGAAACTCTTCAAAAACCACAAATTACTAAAATTCAAAGAGGAAGAAATAATTTGAATGAAACTATAGTCATGCAATAAATTGAGTTTGCGATGTAAAGGTTCCTGAAAACTATCTCCAGACTTAGTTTAATGGGAGAAATCTACTAAACATTAAAAAAAAAACAATACCAACTATGCATAATTTCTTCCAGAAAACTGAGTAATTCCCATCTAATTTTATGAAACTAATATTACCTTCATATCAAAACTGGAAAAAGAATGGGGGAAAAAAAGAAACCACAGATCAAAAATTATTTTGCCCTTTAAAACCAGACAACCACTGGGTAGAATGTGTCAGAAGTCATAAAAATCCACTGCTGATTGGTTGAGCCAGATGTTTCCTAAAGAGAGAAGACATGAGTAAAACGTAGAACCCTAAAATACCTCCTAATTTACAGCTCCTGAACATTGTTTAGGAGACCAGTCAGAAAAGTGCCATTCTTGGTGTTTTTTTTCAATGCATTTTAAGTATACACTATAATGACAGTCATCACTGAAGATTTGTACCTTTATGCAATATATCTTGATTCTTATTTTTCCGGATACCTGGCCTCCCTTCAACCCTTCCACCCTTTCCTATTTACAGTCTTTGTTTCCTATTTTCATTTTCTCATTTTAACTCCATTCTGCACTTTCCTTTCCCCTAGACCTCCCACTTTCCCTCCCCTTACACCTTTTCTTCCTATTTCACATTATCTATTATAAATTTTGATCCTTATTTACACTTCCAAATTCTCACACCAGAGAAACTATTCAGTATTTACACATGTATGTCCTATTTATTTTACTGAAGAATATCTCCTCAATGTGCATCCTTTTAGCTATAAATGTCTCTAATTTCTCATTCTTTAAAGCTGAGTAGTACTTCATTTTACATTTTAAAAAATCCCACATCTTCTTTATCCAGTCTCCAGTTGATGGACGATTGGGCTGTTTCCATGTTTTAGCTATTACAAACTGTGCCGCTGTGAACATAGGTATTCATATATCACTGTGATATCATGCTTTTAATTATTTTGGGGAGATGCCCAGCAGGGGAATAGTTGGGTCAAATGAGACCTCTAGTCCTAGTTTTTGAGGTATCTCCATACTGATTTCCACAGTGGTTGCAGCAATCTACACTCCCACCAATGGTGAAGAAGGATTCCTTTTCACCACAGCCCTGCCAGCATTTATTATTGGTTGATTTCTTGATAGCAGCCTTTCAGGTGTGAGGTAGAATCTCAGCATTTTTTGAATTTGCATCTCTCAAGTGACCATTGATATTGAAAATTTGTTCATATTTTTATTTACTATTTTTACTTCTTTTTGTGAGAAATGTCTGTTTTTTTCAGATGCCCATTATTGGACTGCATCTGTAAATTAGGGACTTCTGAGTTTTAAAAATGTATTATATATTCTAAATAGTAGAAATTTATCTGAGGAGCAGCTGGCAAAATATTTTTTCCCACATTGTGGGTTGTCTCTTCACCCTGTTGCTCACAATAGACAATATGGGCAGCTATGTGAAGAACTAAGCCAATTAGTCTCAGCTAGCCAATGGCAGACCACTGAGATCCAGGCTGAATTCTGGCTGCAAGGCCCAAGTTGAGCTCCCTGGTTTCCTGCAGGGTTGAACTCTGTAAGGTTCTACTGCAGGTTCCAGTTGCCCTTTTCCTGAAGATAGTCCAAGTTCTGATGGAAGGTGGTGATCCCTCCTACTTATCAACTATGGAGGTCTGAAGTGCCTTTGTTGTAGTTGTTCACTTCAGTTCTATCTTCTGAACTTCAGTATAATGGCCTTTATGATCACCTGTGCCTCTGCAGTGTGGATTTAGGTACCAGCACAACCAGGAGGTCAAAGAGCATGGGAAAAGGGAGAAGAATTTTGCAGAGGTGCCCATGCAGCTGGGCAGTCCTCACTGGTCTGCTCCAATGAAGGCCTGAGGCACTGGAGGTGGGGGAGCAGTGAGCTCCCCATGGGGCTGGGAAGTCCTCTCCAGTCTGCTTCAATGAAGGCCAGAAGTGCTGGATTTGTGGGAGCAGTGAGCTCCCCACATGGCTACAGTCTGTATGGTTTCTGGTTATCTTGGGAAACAGAATGTCTGTTGATGGTGGATCTGCTTGGGCCCAGTTTCTTCACTGGCTACCAAGGCAACAAGGGATCTGTCCTTTGCTGCTGTGAGTTGACAAGGGCTGAGCTGAGGATGCTTACTGCAGTCAGTCTACTGGGAATGCAATGGGCATCAAAGTCTTAAACTTTTAAAGATCAATTTCATTGGTACATTTTAGGTATACAATATAATTGACATTCATCTTTGGAAATTTGCACCTTTACATAATCTATCTTGATTCTTACTTTTCCCCATTCCCCTGCCCTCCCTTCAACCCCTCAATCCCTCCCTACTTACAAAGACTTTATTGCCATTTGTTTCATTTTTTCATATTAATTTCATTCCTTTGTTTCCTTTCCTTTCCCATACCCTGCCCATTTCCCTTTCCCTTTTGCCCCCTTTCTTCCTATTTCACATTATCTATTATAACATTTAATCCTTATTTACACTTTCACTTTCTCACATTAAAGGAACTATTTAGTATTTACACATGTGTGTCCTATTTATTTCACTTAAGAGTATGGCCTCTATGTACATCCGTCTAGCTATAAATGTCTCTAATTTCTCATTCTGTATGGCTGAGTAGTACTCCATTTTATTAAAAAAAGATCCACATCTTTATCCAGTCTCCAACTGATGGGCAAATGGGCCCTTTCCAAGTTTTAGCTATAACAAATTGTGCTGCTATGAATATGGGTGCACATATATCACTATGGTATGATTCTTTTAATTCTTTGGGGAAGATATCCAGCTGGGTCAAATAGGACTTCCATTCCTAGCTTTCGGAGACACCTCCATACTGATTTCCACAGTGGTTACAGCAGTCTACCCTGCCACCAGCAGTGGAGCAGTGTTGCTCTTTCCCCAAAACTCCACCAGCATTTATTATTGGTTGATTTCATGATAACAGCCATTCTTTCTGTGGTGAAGTGAAATTTCAGCCTTGTTTTCATTTGAATCTCTCAAATGACCAGTGATGTTGAATATTTTTTTTTATGTTTATATGATATTTCTACTTCTTTGTCTGAGAAATGTTTGTTTATTTCAAATCCCCATTTTTGAATTGGGTCTTTAAATTTAAGAGATCTGATTTTTTAAAATTCTTTATATATTCCAGATAGTAGACATTTGTCTGAGGAACAACAGGTGAAAAAATTTTCCCATACTGTTGGTGGTTTTTCTTACTGTGAAGAAGCTTTTTAATATGAAGAGATCTCACCTGTTGGTTCTTTGTGCTACTTCACATGCAACTGAAGTTTTGTTCATAAAATCTTTTCCTATATCATTGTTTTCAAGAGTTCTACCTAACCTCTGTTCTAGCTGGTTGAGTGTTTCTGTTTTAATATTTAGATCTTTATGCATTTTGATTTTAGTTTAGTGCATGGTGAGAGATATAGGTCTAGTTTTAATCTTTGACAAGTTGATACCCAGTTTTTCCTGCACCATTTATTAAAGAGGCTATCTTTCCTCCATGAGGGTATTTGAGTCTTTTGTCAAAGATGAGGTGACTCAAAGTTGAGTGTGTCTGGAGTTATTTCTACATTTTCTAATCTCATCCACTGGTCCTCAGGTCTGTTTTTCTGCCAGTATCATGCTGTTTTATCACAGTAGCTTTGTAGTATAGTTTGAAGTTGGGGATTGTGATACTGCCTACCTTGCCTTTATTGCCTAGAGTTGTTTTTGCTATTCTAGGTCTCTTCTTGTTCCAATGAATTTTTTGGATTGTTTTCTCAAGGTCTGTGAAATATCCTGCTGGAATTTCAATTAGAATTGCATTGAATCTATGTAGCAGTTTTGGAAGTACGGCCATTTTTACTATTTTGATTTTTTCTACCCAGGAGCAAAGGGAAGTCTTTCTATTTTCTGATGTCCTCTTCAATTTTTTTTTCAGAGTGCTGTGGTTTTCAGTGTAGAGATCTTTGATTTCTTTTGTTAGGTTGATTCCCAGTTATTTAAATGTTTTGAGTGCTATTGTGAAAGAAGTTGTTTCTCCAATTCCTCTCTCAGTGGCTCTGTTGTTCATGTACAGGAAAGCTACTGATTTTTGTGTTTTAACCTTGTACCTAGCTACTTTACTAAATTTGGTTGTTAAGTCTAGAAGGCTTTTGTGGAGTTCTTGGGGTATTTTATATACAGTATTATATTATCTGCAAATAATGGCAATTTGACTTCTTCATTTCCTATCTTTATTCCTTTTATTTCTTTCTCTTTTCTAATTTCTGTGGCTAATGTTTCCAAAACTATATGGAATGGGAGTTGTGATAGTAGACATCCTTGACTTGTTCCTGATTTTAGTGTGAAGGACTTGAGCTTTTGACCATTCAATATAATATTTGCTGTTGGGTTTTCATAGATGGCTTTTATCACATTGAGGTAGAGAATATCTATTCCAATTTTTTGTAAGGTTTTTATTGTAAATATGTGTTGGATTTTGTTCAATGCATTTTCTGCATCTATTGAGATGATCATATGGTTTTCATCCTTGGCTCTATTAATATAGTATATTACATTTATTGATTTGTGTGTGTTGAGCCATCCCTGAATCCCTGGGTGAATCCCACTTGGTCAGGGTGTATAATCTTCTTGATGATCTTCTGCATTCTATTTGCCAGTATCTTATTAAAGATTTTGGCATCTATGTTTATTAGTGTGGCTGGCCTATAGTTTTCTTTTTCAGTTGGTTCTTTCTCTGCTTGGGGATCAAGGTGTTGCATGCTTCCAGGAATGAATTGGAGAGTATTGCTTTCCTTTCATTTCATTGAAGGGTTTAAACAGTAGTGGCAGTATTTCCTCTTGAAATGTCTTCTAAAATTCAAGAGTGAGGACCTGGATTTTTCTTTCTCAGTATTTTTTTTAAGTATGATTTCAATTTTGTTGATTGTAATTGGGGTGTTTAGAATTTTTATATCTTCTTTGTTCAACTTTGGTAATTAATCTAGAAATCTGTCCATTTATTTTGTATTTTTCATCTTATTGGCATGCTGGTTCTTGAGGTAGGTATTGATGATCCTTTGGATTTCTGGTAGATCCATTGCAATTTCACCCTTTTCATTCCTAATTGCATAGATTTGGGCTGTTTTTTTTTTTTTTTTTTTTTTTTTTTTTTTTTTTTTGCATTGTTCTCTTAATCTCCATTGCACTGATTTCTGCTCTGATCTTTATAATTTTCTCCCTTGTATGAGCTTTGGGTTTGTCCATCTCTTCTTTTTCTAGAAGCTTGATGTTTTGATAACGTACATGGGATGAATTCAATTCCTTTGCATTTACTTAAACATGTGCTGTGAGCTAGTATGTGGTCTTTTTTGGAGAATAACACATGTGGAGCTGAAAAGAATGTGTATTCTAATTTTGTGGGGTGGAACACTCTGCAAACATCTGTTAAATTCATTTGTTCAAAAGTTTGAGTTCTAGAATTTCATTATTTATTTTTCTTCTAGTTAATCTATCTATTTGTGACAGTTGGATATTGAGGTACTCCCACTATTGTATTAGTGTTTATTTGAACTTTCATATCCATCAATATTTATTTCATATAGTTGGGCACACTAATAGTTGGTGAATATATATTTATGATTGTCATCTCTTCCTCTTGGATTGTTCCCTTTACAAGGATGTAGCATCTTTATTTGTCTTTCTTAATCAGAGTTGGTTTGAAATCTGCTTGATCTTCAAAGATGATAGCTACTTCTGCTATTTTTCAGGTTCCTATCACATGGAGTATTATATTCCACCCTTTAACTCAGTCTATGAGTTCATTTTTAATTAATTGTGTTTCTTGTATGTAGCATATTGTTTTATCTTGCTTCTTGACCCATTGTGCCACTCTATTTCTCTTGATTGGTGAATTGAGACCATTAGCATTAATGGTTATAACTGATATGTATTGACTTATCCTTGTCATGACTTTTTCTTTTTGTTGGATTCTCCCCCTTTGTATTTAATTTCTTTTTGTGCCTGATGGATTCATTCTGCTGGACTTCCTGGGCTTTTGATTTTCATTGTCTTTTCCTAGGAAATTGCTTACAATTTTTTGGAGTGCTGATTCAGTATTCATGAAGTTCCTCAGGTGTTCTTTGTCATGAGAGTATCTTATTTCTCCATCAATTTTGAAAGATAGTTTTGCAGCGTACATCAACCTGGGTTGGAGGTTGTTTCCTTTAGTGCTTGAAGTACATCACTCTAAGCTCTTCTTGTCCTGAAGGTTCATGTTGAGAAGTCTGTGATCCTGATGGGCTTTCCTTTGTATGTGATTTGTTTCTGTTCTCTAACTATAGAATTTTGTTCTTCTGTTGAGTTTCTGGAATCAACTATTATATGTCTTGGTGTAGATTTTTTAAAATCATAGCTAGTTGGAGATCTGTATGCTTCACTTATCTGTAGGTCAAGTTCTTTTTCACTGCTAGGGAAATTTTCTGCCATTACCTCTATGAACAGTTGTGTGTGTATGTGTATGTATGTTTGCACACTCTTGTTTTTCCATTGACTCTGATTTGTCTTATGTTATTCTTTGCATCATCTAGCTGCTGCTATATTGATTTCTCATGGTCTCTTATTATTTTTAAGTAATTTTTATTTTCCTCTACACTAATTGCAATTCTGTCCTCTGTATCTGAAATTCTTTCTTCACACTGGTTCATTCTGATGAGTAAACTTTTAGTGGAGTTTATAATCTGGAAATCTATTTGCATTTGTTTTATGGATTGCATTTGTTTCCTATGTTGGAATTCCATCATTTTCCTCAGCTCCTCTATTTTTATTTGTGTCTGCCCTATATTTATTAATCACATCTTGCACTATAGGCACAATCCCTGCTGTTATCTGAGAAATTACTTCTGATTTCACTTTTTCCAGATACTCTTTTGTTGCCAGTTCAGGTAGTCCAGGTGGTTGAGTGTCAGATTGTTCCATATCAGCTCCCTTTGGGGTTGCCTTAGGTGATCTGGAAGTCTAGTTTTGAGGCTTGTTTACGTGTCTTCTCATTTCAAAAGATGCAGCCTGTTGTGCCTTTGTTGAGGCAACTCTTTGTTTATGCAGTAGTTCTTACTTCTCAGCAAGCCACCAAGTGGCCTTTTCTTTGCTGTTTGCCACTGTACTAATTCCTGGGTTCAGAGTTATGGCCTCTGGATCCCTGCTTTTCCCTGTTGTCTAGGCAGGGTTCTCCCTGGGGTGTGTGCACAGTTGGGATGGTATCTAGGTATACCTCTGGCTAGGGTCTGACCTGCTTTGTAGCTATTGTCTGGTAGGGCCTTTGGCTGGGTTCTGAGCATCCCAGTTGCTGAGTCTATGAGGGATTCTGGCTAGGGTTTGCACACACTTACCAATGGTATGGGGGTGGACCTCTGGATGTTTCTTGTGCACCTGTGCAATTCTTTTCTTGGCTGGTCTTTAGCTGGGGCTTGTGAGCCCCAGTGGCTGGGGCCAGGGCAGAGTCTTGGCTAGAAGTGCCAATAGACTTGCTGCTCTGGCCTACACAGGCTTCTCACTGGGTTCTGTGCACACTTTCTGATGGTATCAGGGAGGCTTCTGGAGAGTGCCATTCTTAGTCTTTCATTTGAATCTGGTCCTGTTATTGAGATGAAACAGAAGATGCTCTTCTTAATCTTTTGTTTAATGTACATGCTGGACCAATGAAAAGACACTGTTCCTGATCCTTCATTTACATCAGAAAGAGTTCAAATGAATATTTGATAGGACTGTTCACATGTGGCATAAATCCCAGTGAATATTTTGATAAGACAATAGTACCAATTCAATATTTACATGAGGTGAGGGCCCATCCAGGTAGGTTGGATACTAAAACCTCCTTTCCCTTTCTCCTCAAGGTTGCTGTGAGCCTCTTTCACCAGCCTGCTCTTCCCATGTAGAATATTCTTTTTTCCTCACTTTAACCAATCTATAAGCATTCTGCCTTTTCTGGATATCTTGTCCAATTATTTGTTTAGGGCACCAAGAATTTAGAAAAAAAGCTCTCCAGGAGCCCATTTGGTAACAAACTTGTATAAAAATTTTCAACCAAATATTAGTAAAAATGTATCTAACAACATATAAAAGAATTATACACCATGACCAAGTGGAATGTTTTCCATGTACATAAGACTGATTAATATTTGGAATTTAAACACTGTAATCAGCCATATAAATAGGCTAAACTTTTAAACTATCACATGATCATAACAAGTGATGCAGAAGCACATCAAGAATTCATATTAAAAATTCAGAACATTAGAGAAAGTTCTACCTCAACTTCATAAAAAAATATAAAAAGTTTTAAGGGGTAGAGAAGCTAAATTTTTTGAAGACAATCACATTGCTTTCACATTCCAGAGATGGGATTCAAAATACTATGTTTTAATTCCTTAAATAACTCTGTCCACTAGATAATCTAATGAATTACTTAAAAATCAAACTTCCACTATGTGCAGCAAGATTTCTTTTTAACATTAATATGTAATATTCAATATATCCTCATTAAAAGGTCCTTTTAAAAAAATAAGCTGCTTAACTGGGCTTGGTGGCTCACACCTGTAATCCCAGGACTTGGCAGGCTGAAGGAAGATGATCTCCACAAAAACAGGAAAACGTGATGACTAAAACTATACTACCATTAAAAGACTGCTTTTCCTCTAAGATGAAAGCAAGTCATCCTCTTATGTAAAATTGTACTGAAAGTTGTAGACTCTTTGCAATTAGGCCAAAATAACATAAAAACATAACAAAAGAATGACATACAAATGCATTGTATAAGAAGAAACTAAAGTATTGCTAATTGCAACTGACATGACTGTCTACTAAGAAAATGTCAAGGGTTAAAAAAACAAAACAAAGCCACTAGAACTCGTACATGAGTTCAGCAAAGTTACAGGATTCAAGACCAAAACATAAAAAATTGCATTTTTGTGTTGTAAAAACATACTTGGACAGGTGGAAATCAAAACTAATAATAATCAATCCAGAAAAAAATCAAACATTTAAGTATAAAAATAATAAGACATGTGTCATGATATTCATGTTACAACCTGTTACAGACATAACAAAACATTTATTAGGACCTGTAACTTGAAAATTATAAAATATCCATAATAGAAATGAGTAAGACTTCATAAATAGAGAACTGTACCTTATTCACATATTCAAAGACTCAACAAATTAAAAATATCATTTATCTCCAAGTTATTTACATATATATTTATATAATTTAATCATGTTGGGAATCAAATACAAGGCCAAGTTCATGCCAGATATACATTCTATCACTGAGCTACATCTCTTGTGAAGTTATTTCAAATTTTAATTTAGTCCTTAAAAATTTTCAGCATGAGCTTTCTGTTTTTACAGACATATACAAGTGATTCTAAAATTAATACAGAAGGCTCTAGGTCAAATAATAGCTACATGATTTTTGAAAACAGAAGTGAAAGGACTCATTCCACCCATTGTTAAAATCTACCATATAGATTCAGTAATTAAGGCAGCATTCTATTGGCAGAAAGAGACATAGAGGTTAGTGGAGAGATATCTCAGAAATATACTCGCATAACACTGAATTTTGACATTGGTGGAAGAGCAGTTCTTTGAAGAAAAGAAAATTTATTCCCTAACAAATTGCACTGTAATAGTTGAACATACATAGGCAAAAACCAGACAAAAACCCCACAAAATCCTTAACTCCATGCTCACATTTTATACAACCAAAAATGAATTTAAACGTTTCAAAGATTTAAATATAAAACTGAAAGTACAACATTTCTGGAAAACTGTAGAAGAAAAACTTTGAGAGTTAGGGCTTAGACAAAGATTTTTTGTATTAACAGAACAGTATGATTAATTACAGGAAGAACTGATAAATTGTGTCTCATCACATTGGAACCATCACTTCCATGAAAGACTCTGAATTGAAAGACAAATTAAAGACTCAGAGATAAGGTTTGCAAAACACACACACACACACACACACACACACACACACACAAACACACACACACATATATTTTTGTTACCAGGAATCAAATTTAGGAACTTGCACTTGCAAGGCAAGTGGTGGAACCACTGAACTAAATCCCCAAGTGCAACACGCATATTAAACAGAAGATTTTTGTTTAGAGTGTTGTACATGGCAGACTCTCAAAACTCAACTTGGAAAACTATCTGGAACAACCATTTTATCAAAGATAATACATAGATGGCAGACAAGCACATGAAAAGATATTCAATAGTTAAGATATTAACTACTGAAACCACAATGAAATCTCGCTGCACAATTGTCAGATGAATAACATGAAAAATCATAATAACCTCCAAAACTGGTGATAATGCAGGGAAAGTGGACTGCTCACATATTGCTGGCAGGGATGAAAAGTGTTAAGGCTACTCTTGAAAACAGTATGGTCATTGCTTATAAATTAAAACATTCACTTATCATATAATCTAGAAATCATACTCTTTAGCATTTAACTCAAGGAAATTAGTACCTCTTTTGTTACAAACACTCACATAAAAATTTATGATAGTAAAAAGAGGAGAGTACATATGTTTCTCTACTAGTGAATGCGTGAATAGCTGTGATGCATGAATAGCATGGACTACTACTCAGCAATAAAAAGGAAAATAGAACCAGTCTACACACACAATAGCTTGGATGAATTACCAGTGGATCATTTTGAATGAAAAAGCCAATATTATAATGTCAAAAGTTTACATACTATATGAGTTAGTTTATGTAATATTAAGATGACAGATTGTAAAGGTGGCACATTAATGATTGCCAGGGATTGGATTTAGGGGTTCTAATGATGAGAAGGAGGATGTAACTTTCTGTTGGCAACAAAAAAGATTCTGAGATGATGGGATTTCTCTCTCTGTGTTGTATCCATACTAACATCTTGGTGTGATATTTTATCAGTGGTTTTGTAACATGAAATAAATTGAATAAAGAGTACATGAAATCTCTGTATTATATCTTGTACAGTGGATCCTTGACTTCCAAACTGAATTTGTATGCAGGGCTCGTTACAATTCAAGCTGGTCAGGTGAAGATTCAGGATCCTCTACATAGCCTTCAAAATCTTTCTCCTGTATACAGGCAGATCTTAGTGTCCTTAGAGTGACATTGGCCCAAAATTTCTCAATTGACTTCACCTAGGAAAGGATGTGATTATGTTCCTTCCAGAACTCTTTAAGGGTTAAATCTGTAACTGAGCCCATTTGGAAGCACAAGTGGCCAGCATTTGGGTCTTAACTCAAGACTTTGTTCTTAAGTTAAAACTAAAATTCCAGGAGTAACCCAAGTTGTTCGTATGTCAGGCCTGTCATAACTTGAGGGTCCACTGTAATTTCATATCAATCTAAAATTAAAATGTTAATTTAAAAGGTAGGGAGTAATTTTCACATAAATATGCAATGCATTTGTGTCAAGTATTTTCTGTAACTAATTAAGTAAGGAACTAGTAAAATAGGTTGACTCAAAGGAGAATATATGGAACACATAAATACAAAGTTTTACAGGCAGTCATAAATGATGAAATGAATTTTCCAATAGAAGCAAAAACTGGCTCATTATCTATAAGACAATAAAATATAATGCTTAAGGTAATCCTTGGTATGGGGCAGATATATAAAAATTGAATGTATCTCAATTCCCGATGAAGAAAAACATTCACTATCATTGGTATATTTGAGAATCATTTGTTTCTGATCATTTTCATAGATTCTTATTAACTCCGGTAGATTTATAAAACAGCTGGTTCCATAGTACATATTCCAAGAGGCTCACTCATAAAGGAACTCCACAGATTTCCTATGCCACACCCAGAGTTGTGCTACAAGAATATCCAATAATTGCCTCAGCTTATTTTCTAATTTTGGAGAAAAATTCCTCGTACATTTATTGAGGATTTGTGGTGGGCAGTTGAAGTGAGAGCCATAAAAATGAAAGGAATTGTGGAAAGCAAAAGAAACGTTATTTTGCTATTAGGGTTTCTTCAGTAATTGCTTAATTTTTAAATTTTTGATGTAGTAAAAAGAATGCAGATTTAATGGAATTATCCATGAAGGACAATATGCCTTTGCCTATAAACTGATAGAAAACATGAATTGTATGACACAATAAATGGCTGAGTTATACTAATCTACTGTCTATCTCAAAGCTTTCTGGGTAAAATTTATTGTGAAGGTAATGTCATAAAACAAATTTAGTTGATCTGATGGAAGCTTGTAATACAAACAATAGTAATCACAGGAAAAGGACATTTAGTAGGTATTTACTCTTAAGGGGCACTAGTTTGAGTGCTTCTTAGCTATTAATAGTCATGAGAGCCGAATTAGAGTCTCTGATCATTCCTCTTTCCAAATAAAGGAACGAAGCATAGAGAAACTAAGTACTGTTGTAAGGTTCCAGCCAGTAATTCTTGGAAAAGGAATTCGATTCTAGGAAGTTTGGACCCACAATATGTTCTCATAAATGTTCTCATACAGTTCGGGGCCTTAAAAAATTGTGCCCCACTCATCTCTCCTATTCTTTTTTTTTTATCATCATCTCTCTTATTCTTAACACAATTTTCTTAAAACAGGAAGTCAAAAGTTCTATATGTAGTGGTAGGTGTGAGAACACTTTTACCTGGTTTACTTGGCCATTTATATATTAAATTCATGTTTACGAATATTGACATAATAATTCAATAGAATTAATCTAGGGCAAGAAAAGCTATAGTTTATTATTTTTTGTTCCTTTAGATGATGCTAACTATATTTAAGAACACTGGAATTTTTTAGTGATGTATAAATTTTGCATCTAAATTGGACTTTTTGAAACAGCTTCATAACATGGAGTGAATAAAATGTAACTCAGAAAAAAAATTACCTGAAAATTAAAGTCAAATGCTTTTGGAACTTAATGAATGTTAATTAGCAATGGTAGTAATTGCTCTACATTAATTATTTCATGCCATGGAACTTGTGCATGGAATGTTGGCTTTTTTCCCTCATTTTCTCTGGAGATGGAAACTATTAGAAATGTTTGGTTGTGCAAGGAAAACCTACCAGGATGTTTTAGGAAGTTTAGGAGGCTATGAACAATATCAGCTGAGTATGGAAATAAACTGCCGTGTGCTTCTTCCTTATAGAATTTGTTTTTCTTAGTATAAAGCTGTAGGTTTGGCATTTTTTCTCACACCTTTTTTCTATAATAGAAAATTGTTTACTTAGTATGCACAGGGAGATGGGAAATGCTCATAATTAATATTTCTTACTGAGAATAAATACAGGAATGGTATAACTGAGTGTTATCATAATGAGGGGCTAATTCTTTTTTTCCCCAACTTTTAGTTATTACAAACTGTGCCTCTATAAACATAGGTGCACATATATCACTATGATATGATTCTTTTAATTCTTTTGGAAAGGTACCCAGCAGAGGGATGGCTGGGTCAAATGGAACCTAGTGAGGGTCTAATTCTTAAAGGACTCACCTGATGAACACATCTTTTGAAGTCCAGATTCAAAAATTTTTGCAAGAATGCACCCTTGCAGAACAACCACCCACAGACTTTTATTATCACAAGTGAAACAGCTGCAGAATATTGGAAATGAACTCATACATGCTGTGGGTTGAGTGTATCTCCTGAAGCTCATATATTTAAAATGTGAAGCTGAGTCCCCTTGCAGCAGGGTTGTGAAGTGTACGATCTTTAAGAGGTGATTATATCACTAATCTAATTAGTGCTTCCTGCAGTAAAATGATGCAAAAAGAAGGCTGTCATCAGATTTGGCCTTCTTGATCATGGACTTTCTAGCCTCCAACTCTGGAAGACATAAATCTCTGTCCCTCATAAATTCCCTATTAGGTGTCCTCTTATAGCAGTACAAACCAACTAAGGCACTTGTATTAGTCAGCCTTTTGTCACTGGAGCACAGTACCCAGCATCCACAACTTAAAGGAGAAAAGGTTTAATTTTTCTCATGCTTTCAGAGGGTTCAGTCCTTGGCTGGCTGGCTCCAAGGCAGAAGCATCATGGTGGAAGGGCCTGGTGGAGCAAAGCCACTCACTTTAAGGCAGTCAGGACCAGAGCACACAAGCACCAGGGAGAGACGCGTAGCCTTTACAGACACATCTCCACTCCAACTCGCTTCCACCTCAGCCCTGCCTCCTAACTGCACATTTATCTCTGAACATCAGTGCAGCAATCCACTGCTGAGCGCAGCTCCCCCAGGTTGCAGTAACCTCACCAGGAGTCACCTGACACAAAGTGAATTACAGAGCAGTAGGTGCTGTTACTACCTTATGTGAGTCAATTTACCATGCAGTACACCAAATTCCCATCTGCTCTGAGAGTTTGCTTCTTATGGTTTATATCTCTGTTCTCTTCTCTAAATTTCTGCTTGGCTAGTGGGAGCCACACTGCTCAGTGGATGCATGGAGTATTACCTCCATTCTGGAAAGGAACAGCTACCATAGTCAGTGACTCAGTGACTAGTGGGTGTGAAGGCTCTTCCCCTTGCAGTAACAAAGGCTATGGAGCCAGCCAGATTCTGAAACTCCCTATAGGATCAGGGTGACCCTAGACTTCTGCTGGGATGCCAGTCTGCAAAGCTGCTTCTCTCTTCTATTTTCCTCTTTTCCTTTTAGGGGTTTCCTGAAAGCAGCCTCTTAGTAAATCATTTTCATATACTCATAGAAGCATGCATATGGATGCACATACACACATGCACATGCACACACACACACACACACACACACACACACACTCACACACCAGGCTCTGAGCATTCTCATAGGGAACTTGACCAAAATAAATACTCATTGAGAGTCATCTGGGAGCATAGTATAAGAGTGATAAATCTCCATATAGAGAATTAAGAAAAAGTAAAGAAGTTATATTCAACATACAAAGAGATAAAGTTACTTTTTATGTAGTGTACTGAAATCAGAATAATTTGTATATTGAAACTAATTCATTTAATTCCTTACAATAAGAAATTATACACCTATATTAGTATATTGTGCTAGAGATAGAAATAGTATTTTAAAACATGGTTACAAAATAATTTGAGAAAACATTCAAAGGTAGCTTCATGGATATACATGGTAAAGAAGACAAAGTTTTTTTCACAGAAAGACTTCAGGACACAGGTAAGAAGAACTGGATATATTTCTGTTTTTATAGATTCTGAGAAAGGAAGATGTAAAACTTTTTTTAGGAGTTCATTTTAATAATAAGTCTCATAATCTGAAAATTCTTTAATATAATGCAATTTCTTGCTATCCAGTTTAAATTTCTTGTCTCTTATGCCTTGTTTAGACTTGAGAAATTGCTGTTCCCTTTCCCTTTACAAAATTGTTCTTCTATTCATTTTGGAGCAGAGAAGAATTGCGAGCTCTAATTCCTCTAATATAAAAACAGAGCTCTCCCGGAACTCCCTCTGGGTACTCACACATTGTCTACACAGATTATACTAATGTCTGAGCTGGGAGGCAGAAAAGAAATTAAAGCTCCAGAAACATAGAGGAAATTAAAGCTGTGATGGCCAGAAACAAGTTGATAATTGGGTTGCCTGGGACAATTGTGGGTTCAATGGCTAAGCTAGGATTTAGAGAAACAGGGCAAGGCTGTCAGGGGCTCAGCTGAGCTGGAAGAAAGAGCTGAACTGTCAGGTGTCAGAGTAAATGGTTAGAGCAACAAGCCAACAAGTAAAGGGTTGAGGCTTCCATTGCTTTGTGAGACGGCTTAAGCAATAGGACTAAAACCAGAGACAGGGTTCCACCGTCTGGCTGAGTGGAACTCAGCCTTTGTGTTCCACTTTTCCCCATGGAAGAGCACACTCGTGAGAGGAGGGTCAGCACAGACATAGGAGTCCTCTCATTATGGAGGAAACCAGAACAAAAGCCTCTGGCAGTGCAACAGACCTAAGGTTCTGGGGAGCATGAGAAGGAAATTCTTGAAGTAGGGTACCTTTGGGACAAGATTGGGAAAAGTGTATTCAGCATTTCCTCTGCCATCCCATTAAGAAGGCCTCAACAAATGCTCCTGAAGACCTCTGTCCACACCTTGGATCCAGACAGGAATGCGGGAGATGCATTTGAAAACAAGTGTGTGCAGCTAGTGATGCCTGGGGCTGAGTCCCTGCTGGCAGCTCCCACAGATACTCAATGCCCAGATGTGCTCACACCCAGGACTGGGGTGGGAGCACTGCTGTCCAAAGGCTTCCAGGAAAGCTTGGAGATGTGTAGATGCCTGGTGGCCTGGACAACTACACAATGGCTTTGTCTTCTTCAATTTTTATTTTTTCCATTCGTCTATCTTTGCATATCTATGGTTACATTCCTCATGGGGAATTGGTTCATGCATGTAGCAATCTGAATTTTTTTTCATTTCCTTCTTCTTCCCTCACTCCATACTCTCTGTGTCTCTCGGTCTCCCCTTTTGTAAAATATCCATCTGCCTATTTCTTATTATCTTTCTTTTATTTTTTTCTTTATTTATATTTTGGTTTCTCATACAGAAGAAATTATATGGTATTTAAGCTTGTGTGTCTGATTTATTTCACCTAACATTATGGTCTCTAGGTGTGTGTATTTCCTACAAATGACTCAAGCTTATCTTTCTTAATGAGAGAGCAGTACTACATCAGCACCCTGGCTCTTAACCAAAGGGCAGACTGCTCAAAGTCCACAAGGACAGATAGCCTTTTCTTGGGCTTGTTAGAAGTCATAGCCTTAGATCTCTTAGATCTAGGATCTTTTTAGGAAACAAAAGCTCATGTAAGGAGTGCACAGCCTTGGACTATGTATCCTTCTCTGTGTGTCTGGAGTCCAGTTCTTACTAAATATATGATGGGGCATGCTTGGAAATTACTTAGTACCTGAAAATTCAAAGACATAAAGAAGGCAGTAAGAGTTTTGTAGCTACTTTCTAGAGTAAATGGGACATGAGATTTCCAGAAAAAATTAACTAGCCAATTTGAGATGGATAGGAACCGACAGTAGAAACGTAAAAAATTACAAATGAACAAGGAAATAATCCCTATGAATAGTACGCATGGGATAGTCATGTGGTAGTACACACATACACTTAGCAGTGAAGCTGCAAAACATGGAAAACAAAGAAAAAAAGACAATATTTCAGAAGGAATAAACCAAATTTCTAGGAAGTAATTTCCATCAATAATCCTAGAGACCAAGAAACAACAAGAAAGTATTGCAATGGATGTTTTAAAATAATTCAGTAAAGAAGAAAACAACTTGCATGATTTTAAGATAGCTGCAAAGTCTGTAGGAAAATAAAATATTAAGAGTTTACTTTTGGATGGAAAATCAGTATGCAAAATTAATATCATTTTTATACACCAGCTTAAACCAACTAGAAAAAATGGTACATTTAAAAATATTCCATTCACCATTCAAACAAAAACTATAAGGTATCAAGGAATGAAGTTGAGTAAAATATGTTTATAAAAAATCATTACACTTTTTTGTAATTAATTAAAGATAATCTTAACATATTTAGGGAGATACCATGTTCATGGTTAAAGTGACAATATTATTATAAATACAATTACTTATAGATACATTTCCACCTAAAATCACAAAATTATTATTTTTTAAATAAATCTTGTTGATGAAGAGAACTTAAAATCTTATGGGAAACATAAGGTTTTAAGATACTTAAAATAAATTTGGCCTGTATCTTACCATGTATAAACACTTGTGGTATAATTATACAGACAGTAAGTCATTGATATCCACTAGAGATAGAGGTACAGATGTACACACTAGACTAATGATCAAATGGACAGCCCAGAAACAGGCTCCAGTGTTTACGGACATTTTCTCTGCAACAGATGTGGAATTATAAATCATTGTGAACAGAATGAAATGAAAAAAGAAATTATATTAGTACTCATGATATACAAAACTAAATTTCAGATGGAGTAAGATTTTAAATGTGAACAACTCAAACATTAAAAACTGTTGGGGGATCTGACCAGAAAAACCCCACAATGGCCACAAAGCAAAATGGAATTTCATAAACAAGGCAAAATGCAGAATCCATAAAGGAAATGAATGATAAATTGACCACATGAAAATGAATAAAATCTGTGGAAAAAAATTACACCATGAACAAAGTTAAAATCCACAGCACAGGCTGGCAAAAAAACATTAAAAATGAACACAGCCACAAAAAGCTTAGTAGCCAAAGTACATAAGACATTCCTCCAAAACAATGAGAAAAAAAATAAATAATCTGATGGAAATTGGGCAAGAGATGAATGGAGAAGTTTAAGAAGGAGGAAACCAAATGCCAATAAACATGGAAAATGCTACTTCATCTCACCAGAACAAAGAGATACAAATTGGCACAATATTGAGATTTGTACAGCCATATGTCTTACAAGAATTAAAATAGAGCAAAAAACATAACTCTGATAAATTCTAAATAAGATAAAAAAGGAAATAAATAAATATTAATTAAGGTAACGGAAAAATATCAATTGAAAGAGAAGCAATTGCAGTGACTTTAATGCAATAAATGTTCCTTGTTCGTGTCACAGTCCAGGTACATGTTCCTTATTGTACATCCTTGAATGAGCTCATTTAGGGAGCCCAGTTCCTCTCATCTCGAGTTCACCCCTTTCTAAGACCACAGAGTATTCACACAGTAGGTAGTGGTTGAGATCTTAAGGAAGATGCACTTCTTTGTTACAGTGAACCAAGAGCCCCACCAGCTACTTGATTGTCACCAGGACAGTTCTTGACAACAGTTCCCTGCAGGGAAGTCTAGAAGATTGAGTCAAGCTTCACCTTTAGGGGGAAAAGGAAATGTGACTAGGCAAGCATGCCATAATCTTCTGTCATGCAATGAAATGTGGGTATATAACTGCAAGACTGCACATCGTACAACCACTCTGAAAAGCAAGTTCTAGCAAAGTGTAGTCAAGATAAATTTTGAAAATTACATGAATCAATGTAGATGGAATTAAAGTGTAAATTAAATTAGTACAATTGTTCCAAAAAGTAAAAACAAGTTTAGTATATTTTTTATTTTAAAAACTTTAAACTTCCATCGCTCATGAATATATGTTTAGAACAATAGTATGAAATTATACAGAAAGTGACATGTATCAGCTTCAAGATAGTCATAAGTTCTAGAGATGAAGTTGTAAGGGTCAGTTGATGATTCAGTTTCTTAGAAAAGAAAGGAAAGCTGAGCAAAATATTACCTTGTGTTAAACCTAAGTTTTTGCACAGAAGTATGTTATCTTTCCTCCCATATATATTTACAATATGTTAATTAATAAAATTGTTCTAAAAATAAAAATATGTGAAACATGGTTCACTATTAACCAGTCAATCATGACCAGATTATATTATATCTTCATTGTTCCACTCTTCTTGTAATAGATAAATGAAATGAAATAATTGAGTTTTGATATCATTTTAAAGGAAAGTTTCTCAACAAAATAAGAGGAAAAACATGCACTCTAAAATAATGGAAACATATTAAATATAAAATTTTAATAAATGCAAAATCTTTCATTGATTAATTACCCTTCAATAATCCCCAAAATACAAAGGAAGAATAAATTGTCAATAAAGCAAAGCTCATGCTGTTACAAAGTACAAGTGACAATGTCACATCTTAATCTCCTCAGTGCTTTGATCTTAAAATATCATTCATATCACTTTTGGTATTTCAAATGGCAGAATTTAACTATTTTTAGACTGTCTAAATAGCAGAGTTCCTTTTTTCTCAAATTCCAATGAAACTTCATTTGAGAAGTTAATGCTCTTCAGTGACATAAGTTTTGAATTTTAAGTTGTCTGAATTTCTCTGTTCAGTTTTCTTGACAATATTCAGATCCACTTGCATTTTCTTGAGATTATGGTTTCTACCATATAACTTATACTTTAATTCAGTCCTCTGAAGATTAAATCTTATTGGACCCAAAGCCACTTATGCACCAGAAAAAAAATGTGCAAAGACAGGAAAGCATAATGGCTAAGAACTTCCAAAAGAATCTTCTCCAGGTAAAGGGATATCACAGCATCCTGACAAGGACTCTGGAAAAAATTTACCTGGGCTGGGAAGAGTGACATGAAGTTCTCAAATGTCTGCAGATGAAGTTATAATATATTGATATAAAAATATGAATATATAACATAATACTAACCTGTAGCTAATGCTAACACATACTCGAGAATGTTTTTATCAGGATTTATAATGACTTGGTGTTTGTAAAGTATTCAGAAGACTTTCTAGCACATCATAAGTACTTCATAAGTTTTTATTGAATTATACCATCTCACATTTCACAAAGTTTAATAGCTCTTGGGCTGGAATCATATTCATAACTGTGAGTCCGGGACCTCCCATTGCTTCAAGGTGGAATTGACTGAAGACGATATGCAAAAGCTAAATTATTGACCAACAAATCACTAGGCAGATTTGTGGTTGCACTTAAAAAAAACAGCAACACAATTCTCTCCCTGGCAGATGATTTGTGCAACCACAAATTATGTGTTGGAAGAGAAACTTATATCATTAAGAATTGTGAAATTATAACCAATGGACTAAATCCTAAAGTTTTCTCCATGCCTCAAATCTAAAGTAATGGTCCAATGACAAGATTTAGAATTATAAGAACACATTCTTGGCACTTTAATAATTTTTGTTTTGTTACCTTTTAATTGTTAAGTTTAATAAAATTCTAAAATTTTCCAGTAGTTGCTGTTGTTTCAAGAATGTGAGAAAGCTCCTATACACCCTGCACTCTGTTTTCTCCTACTTTGACATTATTATGATGTATCCCTCAGAACTAGTGAATCCATATTAATAAATCATTATTATCTAAAGTCCATATGTATTATAATTTTCTTTGTCTTTACATAATGTCTTTTTTTTTCTGATCCCTGATTCTCCTCCTGAGGAGATACCATAGTAAATTTATTCAGCGCATCTCCTTAGGGTCCCCCGTACTGTGATAGTTTCTGAAACTTTCCTTATCTTGCGTGCCCTTTTCAGTGCTGGGGTTCTGGCCAGTCATATTGGAGAATGACTTTTTCTTGGGGTTGTCTGATATTGTCTCCTTTTTATACCAGGGTTGTAGATTTTGGCAAGGTTAGAGGGAGTCATAGGGTTAGGGTGCTGTTCTAATTGCATCATATGATCCGATTTATTAGTGAAAATAGGAAGCTCAGTTGTAGGGCTGAGATAGTGTTTTCAGTTTTTCTGATGAAAAATTATTTTTTATTTTCCCCTTTCCAAACCATATTCTTTCAAACAAGTCAAAATGTACAACCTACACTTAAGGAAGGGACAGTAATACATTGGTTATAATTCATCTATAACCAATAGATATTTGTCTATGTTTCCCATTTATTCTCCTGTTCAATCATCTAATATTTCTCTGGACTAACACATACCTATTTTATAGTTTGGGTTATAGTCTAACATTTTACTATTTTTTTTTTCTGGTGCTCATATTTTTAGCTTTGGCAGCTGAAAGTTGTCACTGTAATGTTTCATATTATTTTGTTTTTGAATATTTTCTTACTTTCTGTCATTACAAGATACTCCAGAGTCATATGCTATATTTTGATCCTTAGTCCCAGGATTGGCTGTTTCTCTAAGGACTCCTTCCAATTATTGGAGAATTGTAATCCAGAATCTGAGGCCTGCATATGCTCGTTGTGTCTTGGGGTTGATATTTTTTGGCTGGCTCAATAGACAGAACTTGGAAATACATCTGTATATCCTAGCCTGTGTTTATATAATGATATAATCATATATATCATTATATAATATATATATTATACATAATTATTTCTGCTTATATGTATCATTTTTATTCATATAATCTGAATCAATAGTGATGATTTCTTTCTCACCTAGGAGTACACAGTCTTTCTCTGGCCATCTCCCCTTGATTATCTGTTACTTTTCTCTCCAACAATGAGAAACTTGTTTCCCATTATCCACAAATAATTTATTCAGTTTTGCAGTAAATGTGTCTAGTGGTTTCAGAATGGAAAAGCCATACACCTGTTGGAAACTTGAGTACAGTGCATATATATACATGTAGTTTCTTTTCCTTTAATCTTACAGCCTACATTCATTTCTAAAGTTGCTCAGATCAACTGTATTTCCCTCAATTTATTTAGTGAGGTTATGCTATACATTTCTTATACCATAATGTATATTTTTTACTATCTTCATTCATCTTTGTTTTCCTAAAGTTTTACTATGCCTCTAGCCATCAGTGGTATGCTTTGTTTCTATATTTTTTCTTTGCAAAATTTGATATAAATGGAATAGCAAACAATATAGCATTTTCAACATGTTTTTTTCTCTTTCTGTTTTGTTTAGTGTATGAGTGATAGTTCAATAATTTATATTGCTGTGTAATATTCCCTCATATGAATGGGCCACCACTTGTTTATTTATTTAAGGTCATTTTGCTACACTCATATTTTAGTAATTATGAATGCAGTTGATATAATCACTTATGTGCATGGAAATATTTCATGCACATGTTTCCAAGTCAATTGGATGAATATTTAGGTGAGAAATAGCTAAATTGTATGGTAAAAATATTAAGATTTATAAGAAACTATCAAGCTATCTTCCAAAATACTTCTTTCATTTTGTGTCTGCCCAGCTATGGGAGAGAACTATTGTTTTACTTCCTCATCACTATTCAGTGTTGCTAATTTCCCTTATTGATTAGTTTTACTAATTCTGATAGATATGTACTCATATCCCATTTTTATTTTAATTTGTGCTTTCCCAATGACGTACAATGTTGAGCATATTTTTCCATGCTATTTACTATATGTATGTCTTCTTTAGTGACATAGCTATTCAGGTCTTCTGCCCATTTTTTAGTGGAATTGTTTATTTATCTTATTGCTAACTATGAAATGTTATTTGTATATTTTATAATGAGGCTTTTATTAGATAAATGTTTTACAAACATTTCTTCACAAAGTGTGGACTATCTTTTCACTATAATAATATACCTTTCGTAGTACAAGAATTTTAGTTTTAATAAAACCTAATATCTTAAAATGAAGAGTGTTTTGGTTCTGTACACAAAAATTAAAAATTCATCACTGAATCAAGTTACCCAGGCTTTTTGTTTCTCTCCTAAACACTTTATCATTTTGTATTTCCATGTGCATCTTTGTGGCGCCTCTTCTTTAGCAAAGTTAGAGAACATAATACCTTTTTCCCTCAAAAAAAAATGAACCAGTGTCACCTTAAATCCACAATTTGAACCATTACTCTTCAAGTCAGCCCCGGGCTGCCTGGGCTTTGGCCCTCTGGCATTCAGCACCATGGCCAGAGCACAAAGTTTAAAGGGGGAAAAAAAAACCTTGAAGAAACTATGCACAGAGAGCCATACACAAAGGTTGTATTTTCTTCTACTACTTGATGGTACCTGTTTGGAGGACAAATAGGACTCACGTTATTTAAGTATAACAAAGTGACTGTTTGATCTCTGTGAATAAACAATGGCCTGGCAGTTTCCTATTTGTTTTCTTTCAGAATATGTGATTGTCCTTGCTGTTGAGTCATGAAAAGCCTAAACTGTGGTATTCCCCACTGCCCACCCCACGTCATCTCTGTCAAAGGCTTAAGGGACTATCCTACTCTTCATTCTGGTGGTCATGTATAGTACATACTTCACAAAGTAGATATTTCAAAGAGTTAGGGGAACTTACCCTGTCAAGTTTGTGCATGAAAATGATAAAGATCCATGTAAGTTAAGAGATATCAAACAAGTGCTGATATATTAATTCAAGTAGTAAGTGTGTTCTGTAAACTATTCCTTCATTTATTTTGTAACTTTTTATCTCATTCAGATATTATACATAATTTTGATTCTTGGAGTCTGAAGAGTTCATGAGATGAATTAGACCTCAGATGGTATAAATACAGTTTTTTAATATCAATCTTCCTTCTGGAAATAGAGTCAGCCAGCTCCTTTAGGGGAATCACTGCTCTTTCACTTTCTGTTTATGGGGTTTATCAAGGACTCTACTTTTCTCTCACATCTAGGGAATTAACATATCCAAGACCCTGATAGCCAATCATAGACATGGACATAAGAATCAAGTTGAGATGTTTACACCTGCTTTATAACTTTTAGTGTATCTCTTGAGAAAGAGATCATAAGATAGTAAGTGCCAAAGTGTGTTATACTGACAATTCTAAAGTTCAGTTTTCTGCTATGTGGAGGAAGACTCTCTTGTGACTGATGTGTTAACTGAAATTCTGATCTAACTATAATCAAGTTATTCATAGATGTTTTAGGGGAATACATTTCCTGTGGAGATTGTGTGTATACAAGGACTTCTTCCCATTATAAGCAAAAGATGCTCAGCTAATAGAAGACATTCAAATGTTTTTGTGCTTCAGAAAAGGAGGAACAAGAAGGTGAATAGCTTCATCTAAATTCCCATCACTAAGTATTTATAGTAATAATTAGCTGGGACTAATATGTATTCTTTGGGCTCACATTTAGCAGAAAACAGGTTACTGCCTTCTAAAATACAATGTAATTTTATGTAACTGAGGGGGATTGGGATAGACAAACACTTCTGAATAGGATCTGTGAAGGTATGATCTTGGCAAGAAAAGTTTGGCCCAGTTTCAGCATATTGGGCCACCAAGCATAGCAGTTGATCTGGATCAATTACTGTAATGGTAACAATTCCAAAATAGTTTTGTTATTGTATAGTTGTATGTTATTTGCTGTTATCATATGTTGTTTGAAAGGCAGTATAGTCCACAAGTGTTCACTTTCATTGCAAGTTAGTAGTGACTAATAACAATGTTATAATTTTGTCACTGGCTTCTTATAAACCTGAGAAAATAGGGTAGCTTTCTTAGGTTTTGTGAAAGTGTTAATGTGAAATTTTTGATGTGTAATCTGTACCTATTGGTTACTTTATAATGTAAGGCAATTGCATATGGGGCAAAACTTGTTTATATTTGATTCTAGATGTAGGGTGGAGGTGATTTTAATGTTTCCCAAATCTATAAGTGTATTTTTTCATTAAATACATTGTAATGTGTATGTGAATGGATTCATTATTCATATATGGTTTCAATCTTTTGACACTGAGTGTTCCAAGGAGGAAATGGATGTTTTTGAGTAATTGTTATAATATTAATAGATATGTGACCTCAAAAGAAGCAAATAATAATTTCACTTCTCTGAGCTTTAGTTTACATGTCTGTAAAACAGAGGATAAAAATAACAACCATCATCCTTAATATCCAAGTGGAATTGGTTCTAGAACCCTCTAAAACACTAATCATCATGATACTCAAATCATTAATACAAACCCATGCATTATTTGTATATTTCCTATGCACAGCTTCCTTTATATTTTGAATAATTTCTCGATTACTTATAATAGCTGGTAGAATGTAAATACTATATGACAAGTTATTAGCAAGAAAGAAAATATGTACATGTTCAATATAAAGACAATTAAATCTATAAAAATATATTTTATTTACTGGTTGGTTCAATCCACGGATGCAGAACTCACTGATATGGAGGAGAAATTGTAGCTAGTTGTGCAAATACAGTTAGATAAAATATGTGTCCCACTTAAGACCTTTTATGGCATACAAGTAAAGTTTTTAAAACTGATACATATATTCTGAATACTGAGAAATATATGATTTTCAATATGACATATAACATTAAGGATTCATTTCAACCTATCCTAATTGTCAAATAAGTAAGAAATAAAAGGATCACATTCATATTATTTCATCTGAGTCAACTGAGCGCTTCCCTAAAGACTCCGAGGACAAGAAAAGAAAATAACAGCTCAGATCCTAAACTTAGAATAATTTTGAATTTTTGCCTTACATTTTCTGTGAAGTCACTATTAAAGTGTTTTTATCTACTTCTGTCCAAGAAAGATAGAAACAATGGACAGAGATTAGGTTTATAACATTTAAGGAAATAGCATCATTTTCTAGTTAGAATTGGAAGTATTCATCCATCCTAGATTTGCCAATGGCTTTCAGAATAGCCCATGCCTAATTTTGCTATGTTAAATCTTTGGGAAAAAATTACTCATCAGGTACTAAAATAAGAAAACATAATAGAGTGGTCATAGACCACATCTTATCTTCTCCATATTGACCAAACCCAGCAAGTATAGGTTACAAGTATTCAGCCTTTTATTTTTATCAGCCAGGGTTCAATAAGGAAAGGAAAATCATTATGAAACAAGAGAGCTATTAAAAGAACTTAACCTTAAACACTTGTGCTAAGAACTGAACAGCTGAAAAACTGAAGGAAGAATGAATTTTGGAACCATGGAATCAACAACCATTCCACTGTATTATTCAAGCACCTCTAGCACTGAATGGTATCAGAAAAAGAAAGCTGATTGAGAAGTCAAGAAATTGTTACATTTGGGCCTGGAGAATGTGTTAATGTGTAAGGGTTATAGTGAAGAAAATGTAGGAAATTGAGCAAAGGAAACTAAAGGTTAGCTGGAATTTTCAGAATTCTCTGTATCGTACATCCTGACTTACGTTAATATTTATCATAGAGCAATGGCCAGTACTTCATTCCCGATCTTCTTTAAATTCCTTCTTTTGCTGAGGCCAAGCAAAAGGATATTCTGGCAAATATAGTTTCTACCTTAATCAGTTTGACAACAGAATATTCTGGGACAGATTCTAACATAAGTGAGGGTCTTCCAGGATTATCTCTATATCCTGGAAATTCGGAAATATCAGTGTGTGTCTTTCTATCTTTTTCCCCCTAATTTCCTGGTGGTCCTTCCTGGATAAAGTTTTAATGCCTGGAATTTCTTTCTAATATATCTTTGTTATTTTGTACCTGTTGAACAAGCATTTTCCACATTTCCCTCACCTTTCTGCACATTTTCGGAGTAGAAACAATGTTTTTTGTTGTAGACCATTCAAAGTAACCACTGTATATTAAGAAGTCTAGAAATATAAAGATGGCTTCTCAATGTGGAGTAAAGTCAAATTTGCATGCAGCCTAGGGAGGTAGAGACAGCGTCTTCCTCCAGCCAGAAAGGCATGTATACTTATTTCCCTTGTGTAATATTAACAATAAGGATCCTATTTTATAATGCAACCTATTTTAAGAACAGGTATCCATCTGAGCCCACCATATCATCCTGCAGGACTTGAGAGAAAAAGAAATTGTCACAAACATGTTGCTTGTACTGTTTCCTGTGCAATGAATATCAGAGGACTGTACCTCTGATCCATGAATTGTGTTGTCTCCTGTCTGCATCCACAAAACTGTCAAGTTAATTGTTTACTTTCAAAATTGGTTTAAATCCAGGTTGAAAATTTTTTTCATTATCTTCTACTTTTTTCTGGTATTTTGTTTCCTTGAGTTCCTGACAGATTCAGTATTTGCTATTCATATTCTTACAATTCTATAAAACCTTCTCTCCCCTTAGTAATATTATTTATTTTTATTTTGTGAGACAACTGATCTATTTTTCAATTATATTATTTCTAATTCTTTTTTTTGGTACTGGGGATTGAACTCGGATCCTTGTGCTTGCAAGCCAGGCCACTGAACTGTTGAGCTAAATCCCTGGCTCTAATTCTTATTAAATGCACTAACATTGAAAAATTCCAAAGAAGTCTTCTCATATATTTCTTCATAATAAAAGTTGAGGCTTTGATTGTCTTAATAAACAAGGCACAGTTGCCATGCTGTAAGAACTTTCTAGGTAGATTTTACATTTTTTAAGTGATTTAACACTTGGAACTTCAACCAAGAATAAGAGGTTAATGCCAACTTTTCTGAATATGTAGGGAATCAGAGGAAACTGGACATTTCTGAGAATTATTGATCTTTTGAGTTATGTTCTTATTTTCATGGATTTGCTTACATATTGTTATTTCTCAACAACCCATCTCATTTTAGTGGGAATTTTAGATAAGTAAGTAAACAATGGTGCTCATTCTACACAACTTTGCACATCTATTGAGAAAAATTTCCACTTACGTCTCCTTTGGCAAAAGCGATATACAGAAATAAAAAATTTAAAAATGTATTAAAATATATTGTGATTCCCCAGTTAACAATTTTCAATCCTTCTCCCCTTTTTTCATGTATATGTATGTTTCACATATAAACAGCACAGATTGAGATAGGCATTGGCCAATGTAAACAGCCTGGACTCTATATTAATAACTCATCCTATACTATTTCATCATGCACTTAAGCTTATTTTTCTAGTAAAAAGAAGAAAAAGGAAGAAAGTTGTAGCTAACCAATTTCAAGTGATCCCTGAGGCTCTCAGCCTTCACTTCTGCAATCACTCTAGCAGACATGGGTGCATGCTGTCTTGACCAGAAGCCCTCTCCACATGCTCAGCAGGGGTATGTCGCAGTTTAGGGTCCAGTCAGAACTGTGGTGTCAAGCTTCAATTGTGCAAGTGGTTTCATAGCTTGTCTACCTTTTTGGAATCAGCTGTACCTCACATCTCTGCTTTTGGGTCCGACCCAAAAATATTCCCTTGGTAGAAATCCTGCAAATAGATGGTTTTATTTTAATTTGTTGCCTTTCTCTAATAATTCAGTCAGATTTTACTAGACCAGACAAGCAGGAGATGAGTTTTCCATATACCTCTATTCTTGCCAGGAAATCTCTGGGCTTGGTTACATTTCTGTCTTTTGGTTTTAATTCTGTAGCTTCTGTTTTTATTTTATTTCTTTTAATTTCAGTAGGATGAATTCTTTCACTGTCAGTTCTATGATCTCAGTGAGCTCATGGATCTCTCCCAAATTATGACCAGGATACAGGTTTTTGACTGGCTTGATGTACTGTCTCCAAACTAGACCATGTTTAAGCTTCCATGTTCCCTCCAGTATGAGCCATTGTGAGGAAACCTGTCATACAAATTCTCAGATTATTTATGAATTCATCTTTGGCCAGATGTGCTTACCATTCAGCAGACATACTAGGAAATCCAACATGAGAGGCTAAAATAGCAGGTGTTAGACCTAAAACTTTTGAATTTGAAACCTAACTCTACCATCAACTAACATATTGATGTTGAAGAAAATTGTTAATATTTTTTCATAGCACTCAATTATTAAAAAATCTGTAATAGTTCCTAATTTCTATCAATGGAAGATTAAATACTTCAGTTCAAATTTCAAAGCCATCTGAAAGATGAACATGTCAGGCAGCTCTTCAGCAAAAGTTGCCTTCCTCCCTATAATACCAATTCCATTCACTTATAGCACATGTGACTTCTGAAATGTTACTCCTTCTTTCCTTACATCTAAATATTTCTCAACTTATATCCCTAGTCAAACTATACTTATGTTATAGAGTTCTGCAAGATTACTCTATCTTATTTTGATATCTTTTCTCCTCAAAAATAAGGAGTATTTATGTCACTGCATGCTTATATATAGGGCATAATTTAAAAAGATTTTTTGTTTTTGTTTTGGTATTCCTACCTAGAAGGGAAAATATTGATGAATAATTAAGTTAGGAAATAGTGGATTAATTACAATTTAAAATATTGTTTAATTACATGGCTTTTTAAAAATAAAATATCTTTCATGTATGACTTATTTGCAAAATGATACTGGAGTACACAATGCTTCACATAATTATTATTGGAAATTTCACTTTTAAAAATGAAATACTACTACTGGTCAGCGGAATGCTTTTTAGCTCTTATTATTTTAGTTTAACTGGATTATTTATTTAGTTGGAATCTCATCTTCTTACCTGAAGTTTAAATTTTTACATATTACTTTGAAAAACAAATGATCATTATTAAATAGGAATCTGGACAAAACTTGCTGATTCCTTCTCAAGTGCCTATTACTTTCCTTTTAATTTTGCAGTTTTCCTCTTTCAGTTTCTTTGTAATCTCCAATGAGATAATAAGATTTAAAGTCCATCTTCTCACTTAATCATTATCATTGATATATTCAGTTAGTACCATAAGAGTTAAGAAAAATACCATTAGAAGAGATATGGAATAAAATACTTGTTAGGCAACAGTTCTCATACAATTGTAGTCTTGGAAAGGCTGTTGTCTCTGCAAATATTCACGGCTGTGAATTGTTATAGGCCAGGACTACTGAAAAGAGTGAAGAACAATTAGAGGCAAAAGTTTCAGAGCAGAAATCTACAGAAATAAAAGTAGAAACCAAAATCCCCAAGGACAAACTGGTGGTATCCATCTTTCTGTCAGGGCCTGCAACTTCAGCTCTGAAGAAGTTGGTACCATTTGCTGTGGTTTGAATGTGGGGAGTGTACCCTGAAGGTCCATATATAAAACCTTGGTCTCCAGGGTGGTGATATTAGACAATATTGTGGACTTTCAAGAGTTGGGGGTTAATGAGAAATCTTTACATGCGATGTACATGAGATTGTAGGGCGCCATTCTCTCTCTCTCTCTCTCTCTCTCTCTCTCTCTCTCTCTCTCTCTCTCTTTCTCTCTGTCTGTCTCTCAGCTCTGACACAGTTACCTTCTGTTGCCATCTCTGTCATGAAGAAATACAGGGGTTGATCCTTATCAAGTCCATTTGGACTCTGAAGTTCCAAATCCGTGAGCTAAATAAACCTCTCATCTTTATTAAGTTAGCTGCCTTACAGAGTAGTAATGCAGAGCTGCTGATACAGTTGTAGAATAGACTAGTTCCTGATCCAGAGTCCTGAGATAGAATACTAAGTGGGCACTGGAGGAGCTGAAAGATGAACCAGATGCCTAGAGTAAACCATGACAAGATCTAGTGTCTCAGCGAGAACTTCCAAAACACATATTCATTTTGCTTACATCAACCCTAAGTCACAATGATCTAGAGTGAACATCTTAGGAAATGAAATTGTTACTCAGATGTGTTGATCTGGTGGAAAACATTGTCATTCTTCATAATAAGAATTGGAAAAGATATTAAAGGCAATTATCTTGAGCCCCAGTGAGGAAGGTGAGACTTGGAAGGCCGCTCTGAGATCTGCTCTTCCTCTGGCCTGCTTGGGCCCATTTGGCCAGACTGGTTGGCCTAGCCCTCCCCTGTTTGCTTTGCCACCAGTTCCAGCAAGAAAGGTAGCCATGCGGGTGACCTTGAACCCCTCCCCACTCTCAGACCTCGTGATTGGTCAGTCCTTGTTTCCACTCAGCAGAGGCATAGGTGGTCATAAAGGGCATTTTTCTGAGCTCCCAACTTTGAACATCTTTAAAGAAAAGTTAGGGGAAACCTGTAATAGAACTGTGTGGAGTTCAATGCTGCAGGTCTGGGATCTCAATCTGGGCAGTGAGGCCTGAGGTCAGTCTGAGTAGTGGAGAACTGCCATTGGCTAGCTGAGATCAGGGGATTGTTTCTGCACATGGCAGTGCACGTGGTACATTATGACAGCAGAGATATAGTCTGAAAGAGGCCCTTCAAATTCATTTTTTTCTTTCTTTTCCTCATTCCACTCTGCAAATTCTTTCTTTTTTCTGTTCTCTTTCTCCAACTCAGTCTCTTTCTCCACCACATTATCCCTCATCTCCCTTTCTGTTCCTGCTCCTGCCCTAACTCAGACTTCTCCTTTTATCATTTTTTCTTTATGTTCTTTCCTTCTGTCATTTTACCTCACTCATGGGTCAATAGTTTCAAGATCAATAGTTTCCCCTAAGACTGTTAAGATGATATATTCTTGTCCTTATTCTTGCACTCTGTCGATCCCTTTTGAATTTAATAGTTTCATAAAGATTGTATGGTCATTCTATGTCCTCTGGGCTCACTTGAAACTTTCTCCAATTCTTTCATTCATCTACTCCTCTCATCCTAACTCTATCTAAGCCCTCATCAAAAATGGTAAAGATGCTATATTGAAAAGTGTATTCACTGTAAATATATTTTGGGCTGCTTCTTGATTTTAATTTAATTCACATGGTTTAAATGTGATACATTAATGACTATCACAAGTGGTCAATTTGCAAGTTGTGCTTGATCCTATTGTGCTGCTGATTGCATCAATTGGGATAAAGGATTGTGATTGATTTAATGAGTTGTTTTCTCTGATATTATGAAAATGAGAATGGCTATGAGTCATTAGAGACTCAAAAGCTAAAGTGCAACTATATCAGGAAAATTTAAGTAATAACCCAGAAATTAAAGCAAGAACAACCCAACAACAAAAATAAAAATGAGAAAACACTTAAGCAAGACACAAAGACAGACTTCCAGTTCACCAATGGCAAACAGTAGGGCAAATGATGATGAAAAGTCTAATAGTGAACCACCAGGACACCCTGAACCCATAGCACAGGAAGTAACAAAACAGATCAATCAGGCTCTAAAAAAATTCAAAACAGAAATAATTTCCCAGATAACCATAGAGGTAGTGAGGAAAATGGAAGTCATGATTTGAGACTCTAGAAAAGAAGCTGAGAAAAAAAATAGATGAGCTCAGGACCATGATAGAAGCCATGAAGGCCCAGCATAAGAAAAAAATGGAAACAATGAATGCCCAACAGAGGAAAGAAATGCAATCCATAAAACAGCTTCAAACAGTTATCCAGGAGATTAAAAACTCTATAGAAAGTGTAGCAACAAAATAAAAGAATGCGAAGATAGAATCTCAGATATAGAAGGTAGGATTGCAGTCAGTGACTGTGAAAAGAGAGGTCTCTTAAAAACCATAAGAGATCATGAGAAATTGATCCAACTCCTAGATGATGTAAAGAAGAATAACATAAGACTGATAGGAATCCATGAAGTAGCAGAAGAAAATACAAATGACTTAAAAAAGGTGTTCACAGAATTAATAACAGAAAACTTCTCAAACAGAAAGGGAGAATTAGACATACAGATATGTCAGGCATATAGGACTCCAACTAGCCACAATAAAAAAATATACAACTAGACATATAATAATCAAGATCCCAGAAACCCAACAGAAAAACAAAATACTACAATCAGTAAGAGAAAAGAAACAAATCACATGCAAAGGAAAGCCCATCAGAATCACAGCAGACTTTTCCACACAAACTCTCAGGTCAAGGAGAGCCTGGAGTGAGGTATTTCAAGTCCTAAAAGAAAACAACCTCCAACCTAGACTGATGTATCTATCCTGCAAAATTCTCTTTCAAAATGGATGGGGAAATAAGATACTTCCATGACAAAGAACACCTGAGAAACTTCATGAACACCAAAGCAGCACTACAAGGAATTCTAAACAATATCCTAGAAAAAGACAATGAAGGTCACAACATCATGAGGCCCAACAGTCCAAATCAAATAGGCAAGGCAAGAAACTATAAAAGAGAGGGGGAAAAAGTAAAAAGAGTCAACAAAAGGATAATAACATGACAATAATAAGTCAGTACATATCAGTTATAACCATCAATGTCAATGGCCTCAATTCACCAATCAAGAAAAATAGACTGTCAGAATGAATTAAGAAGCAAAATCCAAAAATATGTTCTATACAAGAAACACACCCGGTGCAAAAGAAGCCCATAGACTGAAAGTGAAAGGATGGAAAACAATTCTCCATGTGACAGGAGCCCAGAAAAAATCAGGGATAGCAGTCGTATTCATAGACAGAGCAAATTTCAAACCAAAACTCATTAAGAGAGACAAAGAAGGCCACTACATCCTTGTAAAGGGAACAATTCAAGAGGAAGAGATGACAATCATAAAGATATATGTACCAAATATTAATGCCCCCAACTATATAAAATAAATATTAAGTAACATGAAAAACCAAATAAGCACTAATACAATTGTAGTGAGGGATCTAAATACTCCACTGTCACAAATAGACAGATCATCTAGGCAGAAAATCAAGAATGGAATACTAGAACTCAACCAAGCTTTTGAACGCATGGACTTAATAGATGTCTGTAGAGTGTTCCACCCCAAAAAATCACAATATACATTTTTTGGGCTGCACATGGGTCATTCTCCAAGATAGATCACATACTAGCTCACAGAACAGGTCTAAATAAATGCAAAAGAATTGAAGTTATCCCCTGTATATTATCAGATCATAGTACAATCAAGCTGGAGATCAATAGCATAAGAAACCATAGGAACTTCACAAACACATGGAAATTGAACAAAACTCTCCTGAACAATCAATGGATCACAGAGGAAATTAAAGAAGAAATCAGACAGTTTTTACAAATCAGTGAAAATGCCAAAACAACATACAAGATTCTATGGGACACAATGAAAGCCATTCTATGTGGAAAATTCATAGCACTGAATGCCCACACTAGGAAAACAGAGAGAGCTCAAATAAACAACCTAATGAGGAATCTTAAACTACTAGAAAAACAAGAATGAAAAAAACCTAAAGCTCAAACAAGAGAGGAAATTATAAAGATTAGAGCAGAAATCAAAGCAATGGAAAGTAAGAAAAGGATACAAAAAATAAACGAATCAAAGAGTTGGTTGTTTGAAAGAATAAATAAAATTGATAAACCCTTAGCCAACCTTATCAAAAAAAGGAAAGAAAAGGCTCAGATCCATGCAATCGGGAATGAAAAAGGCAAAGTCAGAACATATCCAACAGAAATCCAAAGGATCATTAATACTTACTTTGAGAACCTGTACTCTAATAAAATGGAAAACACAGAAGAAATGGACAGATTTCTAGATACTTATGAATTACCAAAGTTGAACCAACAAGATAAAAATATTTTAAACACCCCAATTACAGTCAATGAAATTGAAAATGTAATTAAAAATTTACCAACAAAGAAAGCCTAGATCCTGATGGATTCACTGCCGAGTTTTACAGGACCTTTAGAGAAGACCTACTACCTTTACTCTTCAAATTTTTCAATGAAATTGAAAGGGAAGCAATACTTCCAAATTCATTCCTGGAAGCAAGTATCACTTTGATTCCCAAACCAGGGAAAGACACAACTAAAAAAGAGAACTACAGGCCAATCTCCTTAATGAATATAGATGCAAAAATCCTTAATAAGATACTGGCAAACAGAATACAAAGGATCATCAAGAAGATCATACATTCTGACTAGGTTGGATTTATTCCAGGGATGCAAGGATGGTTCAACATATGTAAGTCCATAAATGTAACACACTATATTAACAGAGTCAAGGACAAAAACCATATGATCCTCACGATAGATGCAGAAAAGCATTTGACAGAATTCAACACCCATTCATGATAAAAGCCCTGCAGAACATTGGAATAGATGGTCTATATATCAACTCAAAAAGGCTATCTATGAAAAACCAACAGCCAACATCATATCAAATGGCAAAAAACTGAAAACTTTCATGTTAAAATCAGGAACAAGACAAGGATGCCCACTATCACCACTCCTCTTCAATATAGTTCTGGAAACATTAGCCACAGCAATTAGACAAGAGAAAGAAATTAAAGCAATAAAGATAGGATAGGAAGAAGTTAAACTGTCATTATTTGCTGACAATATGATACTCTACATTGATAACCGAAAAAACTCCACCAAAGACTTATCGACTTAATTGACACTTCCAGCAGAGTAGCTGGATACAAGGTCAACACTCAAAAATTAATAGCCTTCTTGTACACAAATAACAGACTTACTGAGTGAGAAATTAGGGAAACAATTCCTTTCACAATAGCATCCAAAAAAATGATGTATCTAGGAGTCAATCTACCAAAAGAAGCAAAAGACCTCTACACCAAAAATACAGCACTCTGAAAAAAAGAGATCGAAAAATCATAGTTCTTGAGAAACTGGGATGAAGACTCTATATACATGAGAAGGGAATCTGAGGGAGAAGGAAGAGGGGAGGGTGGTGTAGGTCACAGGGAAGAAAAGGATAAAGATGTCATATGTATATGTATCACTCTCCAAATTGGATACAATCACTATGTATTTCAAACCTGTCAATAAAAAATTTTGAAAAATAAAATCAACTACATCTCTAAATTTAATCATAAAATTTGCATGACTACATAAATAAATTCTCAATTTCTTGCATTTATCATATTTGTTTTTAGTATATATTTAGAAATTTTATAAATTAGCTGAACATTTATGAAATCTGTGTTACTTTATGAATATTTTGCAGAAAAAAAAGAAAAAATTAAATTAAAAATAGATCACACAGCTAGAGTCAGAGTAGAAAGATGAATTAGTAGTTTATTTGCAGCGCAGTCATCTTTCCGCTGTTTTCTCCTATAGAAAACAATTCAGATTGAATTTCAAGAATCATTACACCTTTATCCCCACTAAAGAATGCATGCACTGGGCCTCAATTTTGTAGGGGCAGAGGCATCATCAACACCTCTGTCTGTTACTTTTATCATCTTCATCAGGAGACACAGAAATATTACATGTGAGTCTTCTGGGGTCATATTTTAAATGTTTGTTAGGTAAGGATTTGTAGCAAAGCTAAAGTCTAGCCCAGGGCTTCTCAGTCTGGGCACTCTTCACATGTGGGATTAAGTAAAGCTTTGTCATGTTTTTGTTGGGGTCAGAGACTGTCTTGTATATCGTAGATGTTTAACAGTATCCTTGGCTTCTACCCACTATATACCAGTAGTACCCTCTAGTTGTAATAGTAAAAAATGTCTGCAGACATTGAAAAATATTCCCTCAGGAGAAGAGGTAGAGGCAGGAACAATTTGTCCTTGTGAAGTATCACTGGTTGAATGGTCGTTATAGTCAGATAATTCCAAAGATTTTTTCAAGCACTTCCTGTACAGTAGGAATATTCACTTTTCTCAAGCTACCAAAAAGAATCCATTCTTTAAAATCTCATAATAAACACTTGTCTATTTTTCCTGTGATGCTATTTTTATTTTACTTGAGAATTGAACTTACTCAACATTAAGAATACACAAAACAAGCTATTAGTTATTCTATGAAATTATTTTATATATTTTATAATTAAAAGTTTAGATAATACTGAGGAGAAAGTAATCATGAGACTGAGAAGTAGACTTGCTGACCTCCACAATAAAGTTCTGCTTGCATTACCTCTCCCCTATTTCATAAGGTGTAGTGAAGCCTTTTTCAGAGTCTGCCCACCTACCCTTGAATAGAATCATAGCTGTAGTTTAACAACTTGCATGTACCTTAGGTCGATTTGATGTAGGATTGATGGATACCATGGAAAGGACCCAAGATATTTTCTTCACCTTTTGAGTAGAGTGTATCATGATAGGTAAGTGTCCTGAAAAAGAAATCTAGTTTGTTTCAGCCAAAATGAGGCCATAAATTAAATATTGTTTATTCTTTTTGGGGGGGTACCGGGGATTGAACTAGGGTCCTTGCGCTTGCAAGGCAGGGCACCAAACTGCTGAGCTAAATCCCCGGCCCAATATTATTTATTCTTATCATTGAGAAGCACAAGAACTAAGCAAACCACCAATGAAGATGTAGGTTTTCTTTGGTAGTCTCTTCCAACCCTCCTCTTTAGACACACTACTGGCATTTTTGTGAAGTATGATCATCTTATGTTTCATGTTCTGTTTAATAACCATCAATAGCCCTTTGGAGGTGGGAAAAATCCCATTCTATGATCTGATACAAATTTATTTGTAGTACCTGCCTCCTGACCCTATCACCATTCTTCTATTTGAGAATTATCTTTTACCAAATTGACATTCTTTTCCTCAGAACTTACTCACTTCAGAACTCTTATATCTATGACTCATTCTTTCTGGAAAGATCTCTTTTCTTCTTCATAAATTAATTCTTCCCGATTTTCTATTCCAATGAAAATTAAAATATCCAGGTTTCTCCTGAGAAATACTGATTCATTGCTCTGAGGTAAGGCACAGAAATTTGCATTTTAATAAGAACCCAGGCAAGGTGGATGAAGGGAGTTTACATGTTTTAATTGAAAAGCTCTATTTTCCAATTCTTAAATGATGCAATTTCAACTCTCTGAGTAGTAGAGAAGTTTTCTAGTTCCAGAAATAAACCTCTAGGGGACACATTGCCCCAACAATTCAGCTTTAGGACTAAGAAAAATAGCGAACCACTGTAAAATTCCACTTAATTAAGGTGTTACATTGCATCTGTTGCAACACTGACTTCTTCAGTGAAAGATGCCTCACTTTCCGTGTTGCTCAGTCTCTCATCTCTTCTCCCAGTGCACTTGTTTATTTTTCATGTATATCCCATGATATTGTAGATTATTCATTTATTTAGGCTTTTTCTTCGACTTCCATTATACTGTGAACTCTTTGAAGAGACTTTATTTGCTGTCTATAGCTGTATCTATAGAATAAAACCTAGAATATAGTAGGTGCTCAATAGAATAAGAATACATACAAACTTTTTTCAGCATTTGGTTTTATAATTTTTCTGTTCCTATGTCTTTTTTTCCCCCCATAATAGAGATCAAACTCGGGTCCTTGTGCTTGTGAGAAAGGCACCAGAGCCACTGCACAAAATCCCGGTTCCTCCTATGTTTTCTTGAATTGGAGAATTCATTAGTACTGTCAGACTATAGTAGAGTGCTTGGCTTAGAAAAAGTATAGAATAACAATTTACTAAAATTTTAAAGTTTGCGTAAAAATTAGTGTCTATTCCAATTAAGAGATCATTTCAACTGTCGTGTCTCTTTGATAGAAAGTTGAATGTTTCATGCTATGAAGTTGATTTAGAGGAGGTAGAGGTGTCAGGGGAAATTTTGATATATATGTTTTTCCTAAGATGTGATCAATGGGATCAGCCTAGAGTGAAGCTAGGAGATTAACGTTTCTGGTTCGTATGGTGGCATAAAAAGTAAATGCTTGATTATTGAAAACAGAGTGGTTGAAATGAGTATCGAGATATTAACATCAACTACTGAGTGTCTTTGCTCAAGGGAAAAGTCTCACTTCAAGATTACCCTCCAGCAAGTAGAACAAGCTAGACAAAGCAGGATAAGAATTCTCAAGAGAGTAATGGAAGAAATAAGTTAATGTGATCGATACGCCTTACATTAAGACTTTACTTGTAATTGAGGGGACGATCCCTTTGATTAGAGATAGTTATTCTGACCTCGGGGTGTCATTGCCACTACATCTGTGCTTCTACCTCTTCTACTCTTTTCCCAGTTCAGACTCTGGAAACAAAGTCTGTAACTGTATATTTTAATTTTTCACTTCCACTTACTCATTGTAAGATACTATAAGTCTCTTATCTGATGCCAATCTTAGTTTCCTGGCTTTTAAATTGCAGTTTATTTGAAGAATTAAATTAGGGAAATATAACTGAATGAGTTCGCTACATAATTGGCTTCTTTTTCATCCACATTAATATTTTTCTTATATAAATCTGCATATTGATTAATTATTTAATCATTTTTAAGAACTTTATGTTGTTCAATATTTGAAACAGAGTGGGGAAAAAAGTATATCTGTGATTCCAGACCAAATTTATTTCCCATAATCTTACACATCACACACCCATGTGCATTTTTATTCAAACATTTTACAAATTCAAGGGAGACTGATGCCAGTACTCTTTGTTTCACCCACTATCTTACCTGGCCGATGCAAGGGCAACTCAAATAGTGGATTTAATCTGGCAGAACAGAGGCCAATCCAAGTGTACCTTTCTGATTCTCAAAGGCTCCACTAAGTAAATTTCTCAATTGGTAAGTTGTGACTGTTAAAGCTGTGAAAAGAAGCTTGAGATTTATTGTTGTGCATTTTGGTACTTGAGAAATGACATTTTTCTGCTACTGTCATTAAGCATGTGGAAGGTTTTGGAATACATCTGGGATGGAAACTGTTCTTACCCTTGGGAGGAAGCACAGAGTGTACTTTATATAAAGACTCTTGCTTCAGTTCTCATCTACTGCCTACTGCTAGAAATGAGGTAGTTTGCCACTGAGAGACTCGGGGGCTGTCTAAATGTGACACACTGTGTTAAATAAAAAATATAAGAAAGATTGTAGGAGGAACTGAGAACAAATTAAAGGAAAAAAATCCTAACAATTTTCAGAACTCAAAAGTATTTGCAGTCAAACCTAAGATTTTTATTATTTTTCTTTGAATTTAAAATCTTTAGCGACACACTGGTTAATTCATACCACAAGTACCCCATGAACTGTATAGATGTCTGCAATGACTGCTGGCCAATATTTGATGCTAAATAATGATATAATCTATACTATAATTTCAATTTCATAGTCTTATGGAATGAATACCTGTTTAGTCAGAGAACTAGAAAGCTAAACTTTCGAATATTTTCTTGGTTTCCATGAAGCTGGTTGGCAGCTTAGCAGAGAATACAAATGAAGAAATCACAGAATTTCTTAAGTGTTCATGCATGCAATTTATATCTGAAATGATTAATTCTTTAAGAATAGCAAAGGATGACAGCAATACCTTGCTGAGTACAGTGCCCCCACCATAGAATGTCCTCTGCATATGCTTTATAATGCATATGATTTTTTAATGACTGTAACTGGATTCCTAGCTCCAGAGATTTAAAAATGGAGCCATTTTCTAATTAGAAACAGCTCAATAAATTACTAAGGTTCTCTAGTTGGAACTGAAAATAATTGCTCAGATTTGCTTAAGTCAATGACAAGTTAGCACTGAATATTTTGCAAACACTGTATGAGCAAATGGAAAAGTTGGTTCTTTTTTATGGCAAATTCTTAGTGATGCTCTTACTCACAAACTTTACTGTTTTGCCAAATTGGTCTTCTTCTTGGCTCTGTGGATGACCCCACCTTGCTCAATGTTTCATTTTGCTGTTTAGTCATTGGGCACTTTGGTTGTGAGAAGATTCTTCCCTGCCATGGAAACAGAGTGCTCACGATCAATGAAAGTGCCCTTTCTGTTATGTTAAGGATCAGTGGAATCTGACACAGTTTCTCACTCTCAGGAGAGTCATATTGCCAAACAGTTGAAAGGTGTAAGGAATGGCTGTGCAGAAGAAAAGAATGGAGTGGCTGTTTAGTCAAACAGGGACTCTTAGGTGTCTGTTGCTATTGGGCTCCTGAAAGCTGTTTCTCTCTGGTCTTGTTGTTGAATGGAAATGTGGGTCATGGAAGCAATGTCATCTCCCATTCCCACAGCTCAATGTCAAAGTCCAGTTCCTTATTTGTACTCCATATAAGAAGGACAAATTGCTTTCTCTGCACTGTGTAATTTCATTGAAACTTTATATTCTGTTAAGTAAAGAACTCCCATTTTTCTTTCCTAGTCATTCTGCAAGCACTCCATATCACTGCATGCACCATCTGGTTACAGGTAGTATGGGGGAAATGAACTGAGTAATAAAAATGTTTTACATTTATTCAGAGCTTGTTATGACCCAGGAGTTTTAAAACTGATTGCATGTAGTAACTCATTTAATATACCTAAGAAGTAGGCATATTTTAATGCCTGTTTATAGATGACCAACATAAAGCAGAGAGTAGTTAGTAAGTGAGTGGAGCTAAACAATGACCAGCATGAAGTAGAGAGTAGTAGTAACTGGGTGAAAGTTAAATAATGAGTCTAACCCTATATCTTTCATTGTTAAATGTTAAGCTGCTGTTTGCTCTAATTCTAGGAGTTAAGCCTCTATATTCTTGAAAGAGCAGAAAAATACAAATAAAATCATGTGAACATTTCTTGATCTGGTCACTGGCTAGAAGAATGCATGGTTTGTAAAAGCTCAGTGAGCTATACACTTATGTTACATGCACTTGTAAGGCTTCAGTGAACACTGTAAAACAATCGCAGTTTGCAAGGTTGTGACAAAGAAGTACAAACCATGTGCTTGGATGATAGGAAAAAATGAAGTTTTTAAGTTTTCAAGGATGTTTTTGTGCATGTTCTCATTCAGTGCTATCATTGTTGAAACCAGACATGTTTAGAAATCTTTTCATTAGTTTAGGTTTCATTATTAAACCCATGATTTCATTCTTGTTGGAAAGAAGTCAAAGAAAGTTTACACCAACTATACAGATGTTCCTTACTTATGATGGTGCTACTTCCAGATAAACCAATATAAGTTGAAGTTATTGTAAGTCAAAACTGCCTGTAATATCCTATTCTATTGAACATAACGCTTTATAACAGTGTACCTTGTAAGTATTGCTTGCTTATCCTTTTGATCATGTGGTTGGCTGGGAATTGTGTTTCATGCTCTGGTAGAGAGTATCATGTGCTCATATTAGCTAGGATTCCTTACAGAAACAGACCAATAGAATGTGCATATATAAGAGATTAAAAATGGCTATTTGTTGGATTTGCTTATACCACCAGAGGCTGAATAGTCACACAGTGACCATCAGCAAACTGAAGAGCCAGTCAAATTAACATCTACTTGATCCAAGATGCTAGAAACCTCAGAGAAAGAGACCAATAATGCAGCCCCAGTCTGAAGCTGAAGGCCTAGAAGATTGCTGGAGACTTGCTGGTGTGAGTTTAAATCAAAGGCTAAAGAAGCTGAGTTCTGATGTCTGCAGGTGACAGCAATAGCAGCAGCAGCAGCAACAGGAAAAAAAAGTGCCACTACTGCCAAAACTAAAACCCAAATCAAAACCACCTGTTAAAGAAGAATCTAGCTTTCACAGGAGAGCAAATTATCCCTTTTTCCCCTGACTTTTATTGTATCTTGTTCCCAACGTCTTGCACAATGTTTTCTACATCTACAGTAGGTCTCCCCATTTCATTTTGCTGACACACATCCCACTCACCACTGGAGACACCTTCACAGACCCCAGAAGTGTGTTTTTCCAGTTATCCAGGAGTGTCTCAATCCAGTGATGGTAACAGCCAAGATTAAACATCACAAACTGTATATTGCTAAATTAAATTTTGTAATTTATTCTGTGATTAGTGTACATTAATTAATAACCTTTCCAAATTTTAATGCTAAATTAAAATTCAATTCATTTGAAGTAGAATTTCTATAGAATGAATTCTAGATTTTCTATAGAATTCTATAGAATATTCATTCCATAGTGTGAATACTACTCTGATGCCATTGTAAAACTGAAAAATTTTTAAGCGAAACTATCTTAAATTGTGGATCACATGAATTAAGAAACTAAATCATATATTGTCATTTGGGCTTAAAAATTGATATGGCAATCTGAACATCTCTCTCCAATATTTCCCTTACTCAATGAATGCCCTGGGTGAAGTGGTAACTCAGGGATTTGAATCACCAGGTTAAGTGCTGTATAAATGATCAGATTACCTGTGTATGGGCCAATAGAGAACATTATCTCTTGCAGCTTTGGAGCTGTGCCTGATGAAAATCAAATCCAGAATCTCATTTTGAATTGCGCTGCAAGTTAAACTTTAACTTGCAGATATCTACAGTGGAAATGAGAAGGTTAATTGGGAAGGAATAGTTGGAATGGAGATGTGTACAATGACACCTATCAAGCTTGGGAATATTGAGCCCCTAAATTCCAATTACTCTTTTTGCGGTAAAAGAGCTATGTTCAACACCGTCGGAAATAGCCTCTCTATTCCCATCTAATAATTTTAATCCCATGTTACCTTAAGATATTGCAATGTCGAGGGAATCATAAAGATTAGTGCAGAAATCAGTGCAACGGAAGCTAAGAAAATGACAAAAAAAATCAATCAATTGAAGAGTTAGTTTTTTTGAAAGAATAAATAAAATCAATAAAACCTTAGCTAACCTTGTCAAAAAAAAAAGGAAAGAAAAGGCTCAGATACATGCATTTAGGAATGAAAAAGGTGAAGTCACAACAGATCTAGTAGAAATACAGAGGTTCATCAATGCCTTCTTAAAAAACCTGTACTCTAATAAAATGGAAAACACTGAAGAAATGGACAGATTTCTACATACTTATGAATTAACAAAGTTGAAAAAAGAAGATAAAAAAATTCTAAACACTCCAATTAAAATCAGTAAAATTTCAGTAATTAAAAGTTTACCAATGAAGAAAAGTCCAGGTTCTGATGGATTCACTGCAGAAATTTGTAAGACATTTAGAGAAGAACTACTGCCACTACTCTTTAAACTTTTCAATGAAATTGAAAGGGAAGCAATACTTTCAAATTCATTCCTAGAAACAAGTGTTACTTTGATTCCCAAACCAGGGAAAGATGCAACTAAAAAAGAGAGCTAGAGGCCAATCTCCTTAATAAATATAGATGCAACAGTCCTTAATAAGATACCGGCAAACAGAATACAGAGAGTCATTAAGAAGATCATACACCCTGACCAAGTTGGATTGATCCCAGGATGCAAGGGTTGTTCAAAATGCATAAATAAATAAATGTAATACACTTAATATTAACAGAGACAAGGACAAAAACCATATGATCATCTCGATAGATGCAGAAAAAGCATTTGAGAAAATTCAAATCCATTCATGATAAAACCCTGCAAAACATTGGAATTTATGGTCTATATCTCAACTCAGTAAAGACTATCTATGAAAAACCAGCAGCCAACATCATATTAAATGGCCAAGAACTGAAAACCTTCATGTTAAAATCAGGAACAAGACAAGGATGTCCACAGTCACCACTCCTCGATAGAGTTCTGGAAACATTAGCCAAAGCAATTAAACAAGAGAAAGAAATTAAAGCAATAAAGATAGGAAAGGAAGAAGTTAAAATGTCATTATTTGCTGATACTCTACATAGAAAACTCAAAAAAACTCTGCCAAAAGACTTCTAGACTTAATTGACACTTTCAGCAGAGTAGCTGGATACAAGGTTAACACTGAAAGATCAATAGCCTTCTTTTACACAAATAACAGACTCACTGAGAGAGAAATTACAGAAACAATTCCTTTTACAACAGCATCCAAAAAAAAATGAAGTATGTAGACATCAATCTAACAGAAGCAAAAGACCTCTACACTGAAAACTGCAGCACTCTGAAAAAAGAGATCAAAGAGGATAAGAGAAAATGGAAAGATATCCCCTGCTCCTGGGTAGGAAGAATCAACATAGTGAAAATGGCCATACTGCCAAAACTGCTATAGAGGTTAAATGCAATGCTGATTGAAATTCCAACAGTATATTTCAAAGAACTAAAAAACAAAATCCAACAATTCATTTGGAACCAGAAGAGACCTAGAATAGCAAAAGCCATTCTAGGCAACAGAGACATGAGAGTGGGTATAACAATTCCCAATTTGAAACAATACTACAAAGCCACTGTGATAAAAACAGCATGGTATGGGCAAAGAAACAGACCTGAGGATCAGTGGAATAGATTGCAAAATATAGAAACAACTCTAGAGGTACTCAGCTATCTCATCTTTGACAAAGGAGCCAACCATCCTCACTGGAAGAAAGATAGCCTCTCTAATGAATAGTTTTTGAAAAACTGGATTTCAACCTGCCAAAAACTAAAACTAGGACCTTGTCTTTCACCAAGTACTAAACTAAAATCCAAGTGGATTAAAGATCTAAATATTAAAAAAAAAGTCACTAAATTTACTGGAAGATAAATTAGACAGGACTCTTGAAGACATTGGCATAGGAAAAGACTTTATGAACAAATAGTAGCAAGGGAACTAGTACAAAGAATCAACAACAGGGATCTCATCTTATTAGAAAGCTTCTGCAATGCAAAAGAAATCAACAGAACTAAGAGACAACTTATAATGTGGAAAAAATATTTATCAGCTGCTCCTCAGACAAAGGACTATTATCTAGAATATAGAAAGCACTGAAAAAAAATCATGCCCCAAATATAAAGACCCAATTCAAAAATGGGCACCTGAAATGAACAGACATTTCTCAGACAAAGAAGTAAAATCAGTAAGAAAATATATGAAAAAAATATTCCACATCACTGACCATTTGAGAGATGCAGATGAAAACAACACTGAAATTCCACCTTACCCCCAAAAGAGTGGCTACTTTCAAGAAATCAACCAATAACAAATGTTGGCAGGGTTGTGGGGAGAAAGGAACCCTTCTCCATTGTTGGTGGAAGTGCAGACTGGGGCAACCACTATGGAAGTCAATATGGAGATACCTCAAAGAACTAGGATTCATTAGACCCAGCCATCCCTCTGCTGGGTATCTTTCCAAAGAATTAAAAGAATCATAGCACAGTGATATATGCACACCCATGTTTATAGCGGCACAGTTTGTAATAGGTAAAACTTGGAGTAAGCCCATTTGCCCATCCATTGAAGACTGGATAAAGACGATATAGCTTTTCTATAAAATGGAATACTACTCAGCCATAAAGAATGATAAGTTAGATTAATTCATAGGAAAATGGATGCATATTGAGGATATACTCTTAAGTGAAATAAATAAGTCACACATATGTAAATTCCAAATAGTTTCTCTTGTGTGAAAAACTATAATTTTACATAAGATCCTAATGGTATAACTGACAATGTGAATGAAATAGGAAGAAAAGGGCCAATGGTGTAGGGGAAGTGGGAAGGGTAGGGAAAAGGAAATAAGGGAAAATAAAAAATATATCAGAAAAATGAAAAAATGCAAATAAAATTTTAGTAAATAGGGGAGGGACAAGGGGGTGAAGGGAGGGCAGGGGTATGGGGGAACCAGGAAGCAAGGATAAAGGAAAGATGAAAGTTGCATGTGTATGTACTCAGGTGGGGGAGAGGGGAAGACCTGGGGAAGGTCAGTGATCTGTCGAATGAATGACCTTGGGACCAATCTAAATGATAAATCAGAGTATGGGGAGGACAAAGGCCAATGTGTTTGATGCTGCTTGAACTTGTGGCCCAGCAGGCTATCTTTTAATCAAAACATCTAATGTTGGAAACTGGGAAGGTAGAAATGGTTTGTAACATTTGATTAATTGGATGAAATCTGAGCAAATGGTGACTGTGATACTAGGTCTACCTTTGTTTACTGCAAAGGAGGTGTTTCCAACCTGGGGATACTAGAACATTAGAATGGGTTTGTCATTTAAAACTATCTCACTCATCCATACTACTGTGAAACAAATCTGTGAGGAAAAACCTGGTGTCCTCGAAGAAATGTATGACTACTATTCGTTCAAGACCTTACAGTGTGAACTTCTACCACTGAATTGAGAAATCAAAATGGAATGGGAGTAAATGGAACATAGGTTTGCGGGAATGAAGTAGTAGCCCTGAGATGCCAGAGGTAAGTTGGGCATGAGTACTCTGCTGCTGGACAGCAGAGACAAAGTGCCAATCAGAAGAGTCTGACATGGACAGATCTATTTTGTTGGCTGACTTTTGGATATGCTGATCCTGGAAATGAAATGGACAGGAGGCCTATTAAATTTTTACTTGATCTGTATAAGCAGAAAGGTTCTAGGTCAAATGAAGAAAATATTCTAGGTCAAATGAATCATAATTATAGAGACTCACAATCCTTTGATCATTTCTCAGACATGAGCCAGTTTGTAGGCCCAGAACCTCTTGAATGAATGGCAAGCTAGTTCCATTTGGGAAAAGAAAGATCTTGTACACTGCCAAAGTTTATACTGTTAATCTTTTGCCCACCTTCACCAGAACAATCTATGGTATTTAATAGGTCAACCATATACTGGGAAATCAGATATTTCAGGAACAGAACACAGAGTCTGAACTGTCTAGGAGACACCAACATTCACTGTGATTCACTAGCCAGAGTAGGAAATTTAGAGGTCAAGGGATTTGTGCAGTTCTAATTCAGGTCTATCTTAGAGAAGACCAAGTGTGTCCCTGATTCCATGCTGTGGCTCTTTCCTTAGTTACATAATTCATAACTGGAATCTATATACTCAATAATTGAGATAATGACCTGTGAAGACTGGTGTAATGTGAAAATCTAATTGAAAGCACATTGAAAACCATACATACTTAGGAAAATAATGCTACTCCATTCCTGAGAGAAAAATGCCACCATCCAGGATTTGAGCAAAGAAACCACATTTTATGCAGCAACTTAAGTTGTAGTTTCCACCTAGTTGTTCTGCTGAACCAAATGTGTTTTCAGTGCTTTTTTGCTTGATTAAATTAATATGTTCTCTGCCACTGATTTACATGTTTTTGCACTATATAAATGTGCCACCCTGCAGCACTGACAGCCACTGTCTTGGACATCCCTGAAGGCCTTGGTAAGAAGAAGTCCTCCCAGGGGATATAAACACAGCATTACACCTGCTTGACTTTTCTGGAAGAAGAAAAAGTCTGATATGTCATTATGTAAAATTAATTATTTGTGGCCCATGGTTTGTATGGTTAGTGAGATATTTGAGAAGAACATACTTGGAAGATTGATGATAAAGAAATTTGGGGAAATTTGAAGAAGAACTCTCTCGATAGGCAAATGGCATATACCTATGTGTACACTAAGGGAACACTTTAAATGATGACATCAATAGATGATTTTAGTGATCAAGTGAGTAGAACTAACTGATGTGCAGATACAACATGCCTTTTGCCAGGTCCTGCTTGAAATCCAATGAGCTCACAAAAGAAGTGGTTATGGTGACAGAAAAACAGTGCATGCTCTCACCAGTATAGACTTTTACTTCATCATAGCTGGTTAAAGGCACCTTGGAGTGCTTAATTTGCCTGTTGGAAAGACAAACAATGAGATCCTATCATAGCCCCGTTCCCCAAGGAACCAGCTATCTGGTGGCATATCTTGCTCATGGAAAAGGTCAGTATTTCACTCTTACTGAAACAGACACTTTGGATACTGGTTAATTTTCCTTGAGTGTAATATTTCTTCTAAAGCAGCCATCTGAAAATTTACAGAATGCCTTATTTACTGGCATAGTATTTGCCACAAGGTCGCTTCTTTTAAAATAATTTACTTTGGGCAAGTTAAATGCACTTCTGTGCCCATGCTGCTGCCATTCACTTTTTTAAAACCATATTTCTCAACATCCTGAAGCAACTGCCTTGACAGAACTGTCAAATGGCCATTTGAAGATTCAGAGTGCCAAACTCTAACTGCCAAACAGAAACTACCTTACTGTACTGCGAAAAAGTTTTCAGAATTCTGCATATGCTCTTAATTAGCATCCGATATATAATGCCCTTTATCTCATGGCCAAGATTCATAGATCCAAGAAACAGGTAAAAATGGAAAGGGGTATTACTCACTATTATTTCCTAGTGACCTACTTGAAAAATTTTTGCTTCTTTTTATAAAAACAAAATCAAACAAAACACATCTTCTTTATCCAGTCTGCAGTTGATGTTGAATTGGGCTATTTCCAACTTTTAGTTATTACAAACTGTGCCAGTATAAACTTGGGTGAACATATATCACTGGGGTGATTCTTTTAATTCTTTTGAGAAGATACACAGCAGGGGAATAGCTGGGTCAAGTGGGATGTATAATTCTAGTTGCTTAAGATATCTCCATATTGATTTCTAAAATTGTTGCACCAGTCTGCACTCCCACCAACAATGAAAAGGATTCCTTTTCTCCCCAACAGCCCAACAGCCTTTGTTATTGGTTGATTTCTTGATATCAGCCATTCTTTCTGGGTGAGGTGGTTATTTCCATGACTTTATGTTCTGGTAGCCTAGAGATCTTAGTTGCAAAGGGAGGTATGCTCCTACAAGGAGAGTGATTCCACTGGACTCCTTTTTGCTTCTGAGTCATTAGTCATAGAAGGAAGTTATTCTGTTGCTGAGATGATTGATCTCAAATGCTAAGGGGAAACTGGACTACTACATCACATTAGAGGTAAGGAAGGCTGGGTCTGGAATATAGCAGATTCATTTGGGTGACTCTTACTATTATATCCTGTGATTCAAGTCAATGGAAAGCCATAGCATTCTAATTTAAGCAGGACTACTAATTTTCAGGTCCTTCAGAAATAAAAGTTTGAGTAGGAGCTGGGGATTTAACTCAGAGGTACCACTGCCTGCCTTGCAAGCATGAGGACCCAAGTTCAATCCCTGGCACCAAAATAAATAAATAAATGAATGAATAAATAAATAAAAACACATACAAATAATTAAATAAATAAATAAATAAATAAATAAAGTTTGAGTGACCTCACCACAAAAAGTACAGATGAGAGATATGAGAGGTTTGCTGCAGGCAAAGTGAACATAGACAGTGTAGTAGAAGAAAGAAATTATAGGAGCTAGCATTCTGTGACCAGTTATGGAGGACTATAATTGTTGCAAGCATATCTTCCTCGTTGTTTTATGAATATGTGGTGTGTATACATATATTTGTGTGCATATATATATATATATATATATATATGTGTGTGTGTGTTTGTGTGTGTGTATGTATTTTCTTCCCTGCTATTTTCTTATATGCTGTCTACAGTTTATAAGAGAATAAATAACAGATACATGCTATTTTTAAAAATATTTTACATCCTCGTATTGGGATGGATTAACAAAAAGCAGAGTAAATATCACACATCATTTTGTCTCCTCTACCAAGAAAGAGGTAAGTGTGTTTTTGGTTTGACAACAGGGTATTAGGTGGAACTATAACCTCGTTAGTGTCTTTAAATGGAGATTACATATGGCTTCAAGAGATGAAAATAGACACCCAGGGACAAGTGAGATTTGTGATGGTTCATTATTTTCTAGCTTTATTGAGCTATATTAACAAATAAGAACCTGCATATTTAAGGTCAGCATTGTGTTGCTTTGATATACATATACACTGCAAAATCATCACATTTATTTCTTTGATTGCTACTGGTGTTGAAATAATTAATATGTCTATCACCTTAAATAGTTAAATTTGAAGGAGTAAGAATGTTTAAGATCTATTTCTTTAGAAAATTTCGAGTATAGTGCTAACTAGAGTCGTGATACTGCCCTTTACATCTCCAGAACTTTTTCATCATGTAAACTGATACATTTTACACCTTAATAAATATGCTCTCATTTTTCTCACTCATCAGCTGCTAGCAACCATCATTATACTCTCTAGTTCTATGTGTTTGACATGTGTTAATTCTATATATGTGTGAGATTATTCAGAAATTGTCTTTCTGTGCCAGATTATTTTACTTAGCACAATGTCCTCTAGCTTCATTCATGTTGGCACAAATGATAGGACATCCTAATTTTTAAGGCTGAATGTATCCTTTTTACATGTCATTAATGCACTTTATGTATATCTTTAATTTATTTTGAGTATAGTTTTTATATGGTGTGTGATAAGTGTCCAATTTTTTCTTCTTTCATGTATATTGTTTGTCTGTTTATACGACAAACTGTATTTTTCTTTCCCCATCATAATATTATCGGACACTGGTGATTCCAAATCTTAAATGTTGTGAATAATGCCAAACATGCGAGACCAGAGATATCTTACAGATATTGTTTTTATTTCCTGTGAATATATACTTAGATGTGAGATCGCTGGCTCATAACAATTCTATTTTTTTTCAAGAACCTCTGCATTCCACTCTCACCAGCAGTATGTGAGTTTCCCTTTCTCCACATCCTCACAAATATTTATTATTTTTATTTTTCAGCCACAGCCATTCTAACAATTCGATGTGGTATCTGTGGTTTTCATTTATATTTCTTTGACTATTAGTGGTGTTGAGTATTTATTCACATGCATCTGCAGTTGTTTATATATCTTCTTTGTCCATTTTTAATAGGGTGTTTCCTTGAGATACTTCAGTTCCTTATATACTTTGGAAATCTACACCTTATCAATTGTATGACAGGTCATTATTTTCTCCCATTAGGTAGGTGTAACTCTGTTGTTTGTTTCCTTTGTTACTCAGAAACTTAGTTTGATGTAATTCTACTTGTGTATATTTTCTTATAATGCAAGTGCTATATTGTATATCTAAGACATCATTACCCAGACCAACTTTAAGAAGCATTTCCCCCGTTTTCTACCTGTATTTTACAGTTTCAAACTTAATCCACTTTGAATTTATTTTTGTAAATTGGTGTTAGAAAAGGGTCTAATTTGAGTCTTCGATATGTGATGTATGGCTATCTCATTTTCCTAATGCCATTTTAAAGAAACTGTCCTTTTCCTCTCATATCCTTTTGGCATCATTATAAAGTTTAGTTTACTGAATGTTGTGGTTTAGAATTGAACTGTCACCCCCAACTCCGGAAATTGGAAATTGACTGCTTCATGGGGGAGCTATACTCATCAATGGATTCATGCAATGATCGGTTCAGTAGCTGCCTTGCCGTTAGGAAGCAGGACCTGTTTAGAGGCAGGTCAGTGAGGTTATAACCTGGAAGGCTAAATCTCTCTTCCCAGCTGCTCCATTCTCTTTCTATTTCCTGGCTGCCATGGATTCAGCACGTTATTCTCCACCATTCTTTATTAGGGAGGGTCGGTACCAGGGATTGAACTCGGTTCCTTTGTGCTTGCGAGGCAGGCAGCAGAACCACTGATTCTCCATCATTCTTTTCTGTCATTTTCTTCCTGCCTTTGAGCCAAGTGACCACAGACTGAAACCTTGAGCCAAAATAAACCTCTCCTCCTATATGCTGTGGGTATTCTGTCTCGGAGATGAGAAAGTGACTAAGACCTTGAATAAATATGAATATATTTTTAGACTGGGGATTCTGCTTTCTTGGTTTACTTTTTTTTTTTTTTTTTTTTGTTTTTTTTTTTTTTTTTTTTTTTTTTTTTTTGGTACAAGGGACTGAACTCGGGTCCTTGCTCTTGCAAGGCAGGCCACTGAACCACTGAGGTAAATCCCTGGCCCTACATTATGTTTTTATACTGATCTATATTATTTTATTATTGTTTTCAAGTATACTTTGAGAATAGGTTTCATTTTGATATTGTCCTTTCTAAAAAATGCTTACACCATTACAGGCTTTTTGTGACTTCATATTGTAAAATTAATTTTCTATTGCTCTGAAACAAACACAAAGAAATTTTGACAGGGAAGGATTGCATCGAACATTTAATCAGTTGGGGTGAGCTACACATTCTAGCAATATTAATTCTTCCAATCAGAAAAATGACTCTCCAGGACTGGGAATATAGCTCAGTGGTGCCTGCCTTGAAAGCACAAGGGCATGAGTTTGATCCATGGTACCAAAAAAAAAAAAAAAAAAAAAAGGAAAGAAATATGGCTTCCTGTCCATTCAATTGTGATATTTTTCAACAATGTTAAAGTTTTCAGTGTATAACACAACTGGATTCAGTCTCCAACTTGGCTCAGTTACATGACTGAGTATTGATGCTGGTCATTGGAGCTTGGCTAGACTGTTGAACAGCACTTAAATATGAATTTTACAACATGGTAATCTCCGGGCAATTGGAAGTTCTTGGTGGTTGGCTCCTTTCAGAATGGGCAGACCAAATGAACCACAGGTCTTTTTCTGGCCTGGCCACAGAAGCCACATAATAGCAATTGAACTCTAGTATATTGGTTACAAATGCATCATTGATTTAGGAATAGATTCAAGGGAGAGTACGCAAACCTTCTTTTTGAAAGAGTGCCACAGATTCTGTGGGCATTGTTTAAATGTTACATATAATGATCCCAAGACTGTCTATCTCTTGGATGTGTAAGAACATAGACTTTGAAATAAGGTAATGATTTGAACCTCTTTCTATTTCTTATAGTTTGCATAACTTCAAATAAATTAAATTATGTTGGTCATTTGCCTTCTTTGAAAAAAAGGGAGACATTGATATCAACCTTATATACCTGAAGGAAATGAATGTGTGAGTTTGATATAGTAGGGTCTGGTGATTAGTTGATTTCAGAATGAGAGCTTCACACCTCCTTTACTTAACTCACCAATTTATTCAGGTATAATTAAAAGACACATAAAGTATCTCATTTATAGTTTGAATTTTCTTTAAATAATGAATACCCTTCAAGCTTAATCTCTGTATTAAGCCCCAAAGAAAACTAATGACAGTCCTCAAGATAGGCATTGCTATTGTAATTAATTACATGTATTTTACCTTTGTGGCTCTATTATTGCCTAATGTTAGGTAGATATTTCCAAGGCACTTAAACATGTGCAAAGAACCTCTTTGGTCAAATCTGAATTCTTGGTTGTTATATTCTGATAAACCTTTTTCTTTTTTTCTGATTTAGAGCTATGTAAACAAATTTTTCATTGTATTGGGATAAAGAGAAATCTATTATTTAAATAGATCTATTATTATTGTAAATATAATCTATTATTTAAATCCACAAAATAATGTTTAACCAGATCTAATTGAGGGAGCAATTGCATATAAAGGACAAAAGCCAGGGATTCACATGGCATAACACAAAATTCCCCATGTGGAAGTCATTTAAACTTAAATTTTTCACATGGTCGGAATAAGAACATTCTTCTGTTATGGAGTTTCATAAGGCATGTCAGGCATCTTCTTACACTAGCCTTTACACATCTGTCAATTGGAGAGGTTGACTTCTCTGCTGTTTTGATGAGACAAAGATAAAAATCAAAGTCCTGGTGATTTTATAGGAGGTCTGGCTGCTTGTGTCTTTGGCTATCTCTTTCTCTCCTTGGTGTGAAGAGGTCCTTGATTCAAAGCAGATGTGTGCCTTTGGCTCAGCCCACTAAATACCACATTGCTCACAGAGCTCTGTGGTTCACAAGGTACCCTCATGGATCTGAGCCAGTACTGGGTAGATTTTCTGATGAGCATCAAATATAATCAGATACCTGATGATTTTTCAAAAGACTTTCACATCCGGGAATCTAAATGAAGAGAAAATAGATAATCACTCTTTATGCTCTTGGAGGTTAGGTGTTGCCAACCCTCACTTTCTCCTCCAAGTTTACTGCACTTTTAAAGTACTAGTCACACTTACAATAGCATTGACTGTTTTTCCCACATTTCTCTTGTAGGTTTAAGAGGCATTTATCTTTGCAAAATCTTAATTTCCAACTTTTAGTTAACTGTTCTTTAGCTGAGTAACAGATAACTTTTATGGTTTTTTAATATTCTTTTTAGCATATTTTTTTCTGAATGTGCCTTGGGTTATTTTCTGAATAGATAGATTGTTGCCCTGAGAACTAGAAAGCAGTCTTCTTGTTTCCATTAGGGGAGGGAGAGGGGGCCGTTGTCAACATTTAAGCAAGCAAGTTTTTAGAATAACTTAGGACTTCATCAGTTTCCATTAAGAATATCTAATTATAAAAATTACCCTAAACTAATTTAATTCTGTCCTCTTGAGCTTTATTATCTCAACAAACTTAACCACATGCATTTTGTTAAATAGACCATTGCACTGTGAAGGGGGAAAACACTTAACAAGATTGATATGACTTGCATGGGAAAGGAGGGGATTAACAATAATTGAACTTTTTCTGCAGTATCCTCTCCAGTTCCATTAGTGGTGAAATATAAGTAAGTGTTTAGAAAAATGAGTTCACAGTATAGAATTTAAGGAGATTATCTCAGTTTCAATAGAGGGTCTCTGCCCTATTTAAGAGTTAATGCCAGAAACAGGCAAATAATTTGTTTTAGGATTAGACTAAATTTTTAAATATGTAAGAAATTAAATTACTGAGGCCAAATGATGACAACTGACTGAAATAATAATAACTGAAATTAATCATTCTCTCTCAGTGTCCAGAAGTGTTTGAAAATGGAGAATTTTTTTTCTTGAAAATGGAGAATGAACAACATAGTTTTAGTATGACTATTTTTGAAACTGTATTCAGCACATTTTAAGAAAGCTAAATTTTCATTGGTTTCTGGATAAAACAGTAATATATTTACAGTACAAAAGTTCACAAGGAATGAACTCTAGAAAGAAAATAGGTCTCACCAATAAATTTACAAATGAAGATATCACAGCTATTAACATATCAATATATCTTCCTCCAGATATCTTTGATGTATAAGGATAATTTTATGTGATTACTATTTAAGCAAGCAAGCATATCATAAATAACCAAGTAGTATTTTAAAGATAGAATGTCTTAGAACTATAGCCATAAGTCCTCCCAGCACCTGCTCTAAGAAGTATAAACTTCATTGACACTCAACACTATAGTCTTTCTTATTTCTGAATTTATATATAGAATTGCACATTATATGGCTTTTCCTGTTGGCTTATATTACATAATACTAGATTTGTAAGATATATTCATATTGCTATGTGTCACTGTAATTTGTTTATTCTCATTGATATATGTCACATTATATAAGCATATCACATCTTATTTAATAATTTTCTCATTTGCTTTAAATTCAAAGCTATTACAATATTGTCTTTGTAAAATTCTAATGTACACCTTATGGGGGAGCTAATAGGCAGGTTTCTGTTGGTATACACTTGGGAGTAGGACTGATGATTTCCTTCAGTGTGCATATAGTGAGTTTTTAATATCCCGTCAAAGAGTTTTCCAAAATTACTATAATCATTTCCACTTTGCTGATTCATGATAGTTCTAATTGTTCTACCTTTTTCTCAACTTGGAATCAAAGAATATTTCTAAATAAAAGCAACAGAAATAATATCTCATTTTGGCAATCTATATTTTCTATGTTACCATAGATCCTGGTCATCTTTCAAAGTCACTAAGTACAGAGAATATTATTTGAAATTGATATGTGTATGAAGATCTTTTGGACTGTGTATTTAAGTGCCTATAATCAATTAATTATTTATAAATATTTCTACAATTTAAATTTTTACTTTATAAACAGAATCTATACAAATGTCCACATAATTTATAATTTAATATATTTCTTGTCAAAAATTAAATCACTATTTGGTGCTCTGTATTGCTTTTAACCTTCAAATGCCAAAAAAAATCTAACATCCACTAACAACTATCATTTTACTTCTGGTTCTACTTTGTTGTGAATGCAGCCTGGTTGCAAAAAAAAAAAAAAAAAGTCAGAGAGAAACTTAGCTTCATTTACTATTCATGATCAACAATCTTATACAAGCTCTTAAACTTTTCTGTTTGGCCATATTTTCCCACTCTGCATATCGACTCTTTTAAATCTTCGTCTTCTTCGAAAATCCAAATTTTCCCCAGCTTCTCTCTATAATCTCATCATATGACTGATCCTCATACTTCTTAAAGTATAGAGCAACCATCAGTGATAATGAAGCAGAAAACACACACACACACACACACACACACACACACACACACACACACACACTCCTGCCCTATCTTTGTTGCTTTTGTGAGTCCAGAGCTGTTCCCCAAAGTTCTTCTACCTCTACAGCTAAGATCAGTTCTAGCAATAGGCTTTGGGTCTTTCTACCTTATTCCTTTTTCTCACTCATTTCTCTCTCTCTCTCCTCCTAATTAATTTTTCTGCTGGCTAGATTCCAAATGAATTAATGCTCACCAAGCCTACTGATTTTCTTCTGCTATTTCCATTTTATTCCTCTCTCCCTCCTTTCCAAGACTGTTTCTCACATTCCCTTCTTTTCTCTAACCTTTACTTTTATATTTTTAAGTTTACTTGGTTTTCTTTAGATTCATATAAAGTGATCTTATTTTCTTACTATTGTTCTTGTTCTTAGAAAAATGTCTGATTTTCACCTTCTATTAAATGTCTCAGGGACAATATAAAACTGCCAGTATGAATACAATTTTTTAATATTCTTCCCTTCATTAATATCTGTTTTCTGATTTCACTCAAGTCATCTAGTGGTAAATTGAAATTATAAAAGGTATCTAGGACTCTTGACCTTTCTTTACTTGGTCAATCCAATCCATTGTCAAGCCCATTGTAGGAAACTCCAAAATACATTACAAGACTACAGTTGTCTGTTCATTTCAATTCCCACCTTGTCTTTCAAGACATATCATCCACTGGATGTGGAAACTTTAGTGGTCAGGCCCAACACCACCTGATCACTTCAGCCCCAGTAAATAGCACAGTGCCTGACATCTAACCAAAGAAGTAAATCCATTCAGGATCCTTTCCTTTTTTGGAATTGTAAGACTTATATTTATCAACAGATAATAAGGTTTTGAAAATTAACTGTTTAAAAATCTTCCCTATCAGAGTAAATCAAATCCCTAAAGATAAACTCTTGGCATCACACAGCAATATTATAAAGCAAGTAATAAGTAGAATATTGAGTGGTGGTAATGGTTAATAACATAATTAATTCAAGAAAAAGATTAAGAAGGACACAAAAGCGATTTAAAAATAAATTACTCAGGCCAGGGATTTAGCTCAGTGGTTCGGTGGCCTGCCTCGCAAGTGCAAGGACCTGAGTTCGATCCATGGTATCACCAAAAAAAAAAAAATAATAATAATAAATTACTCAAAGAAGCTTTATTTAGAGAAGTTAATCCTGTATTTAAATCCTAAAGAAGTTGAGGAATTAAGCTTGGTACATACGTGGAGAAACAGATTTCAAGGTAGAAGAAATATCAAGTGCAGAGACCTTTAGCAAAACATTCTGGAAAGTTTGAGGAACAGATAAATATCCAGTTGAGGCACAACAAATGGATAAGGGAGAATTCAATGGATTCTGGGGTGGTAGACCAGGAAAAATGGCCAGTGGAGGTGAGACAAATGGGTAAGGAAAGGCTCAATGGACTCTGGAGGCTGAGGGCCAGTGCATTAGCAGGGAGGTTGGGGTGGTGCTCAGACTTGTGTGCCAGTTGACGACATTACCAATAATGTTTGGCCACAATTTGGATATAGGGTGTGAGAGTAAGAGAAAAATTTGTTGTTAATAGCGAGAAACTGTATGGAGTTGCCATTAAGCGAAATGGGGAAGACTATAAATAACTATAGTAAGTAGTAGTGAAGAGAGAATAATTAAACTTTATACTTGTTATATATTGAGTTAGAAATATAGAGTGGGTTATTAGATATTTTTTATTGTTTTAATGAGATATGGAGTTGGGTATCATCAATATATGGATAGGATTTGTTGCAATTTCTCTGGCTGATAGCATGAAGGGAATTAGAGTAAATACAAAAAGATAAAAAATATTTAAGGTTTGAATCACAAAGCACTCCAAATTACAAATCTTAGCCAGCTAAAGAAAAGCTAATAATGAGACTGAAAAGGAGCAACTGAGAGAAAAGTAGGAGTCTGGAATTCAAATTTAGAAGGTAACTCAGATATCAAATGATCAACTTATCTGATATTAGTAAGTAGAATGAAGGAAGATAGTTGACCACTGGGCATAGGGGTGTGGTGGTAAAAAATGACACAGCTAAGAGACTTTCACTTCAGTGAAAAGGTATGGAATCCCCATTGACTGGACTCATAAGAAAGAAGACAAATTGGAAATAGTAAATATGAACAAATATTGGGGAGAATATTATAAGGAAAAGTATAATAAGGTAAAAGCAACAAAATATTTGCTTTTTTGACAGCATTTTGCACTGATAGATACAAAATGGAAGGAAATGTGGATACTTTTTTTTTGTTTTTTTGGATTGGGGATCAAATTTGTGAACTTGCACTTGCAAGTCAGGGGGCAGAACCACTGAGCTAAATCCCAGGCACTAAATGTAGATACATTTAAAGGAGAAATGTTAACATAGGTAGAGGAGATGAAGTCTAGATCACAAATAGAAGAGATGTTGCTTTATTAGGAGTGCAGGCAGGTTGTTTGTAGAAATGGATGAAAAGGCTGAACATGCGGGTTAGGGGAAGTCTCATGGAAGTCTTGTTCAGAATGTTATGATTTTCACATTAAGAAACAAGCAAATTACCATCCAAGAGTGAAGATCAATATTAGAGTAGAGTGAAATAGTCACCTATTGACTATTGGAATTGAGACCCATGGGAAGTAGAGAAGAGTGCAGTATGCCTTTCACTCAGGTAGACTTCTGGTACTGTTCACTCCTTAATGGTACCACAGTTATGCTTTTAAGCCCCCACTCAGATTACACCACTTCAACTACAGTTAAGTGTAAGTATAGATTAAGTATAGATTTCTTTCTTTATTTCTTTCTTTTTTTCTTTTTCTTTTTTTTTTTTTTTTGGTACCAGGGATGGAACTCGGGTCCTTGCACCTGTGAGGCAGGCACAGGAACCACTGAGCTAAATCCCTGGCCCATTAAGTGTAGGAAATAACTCAAACTTCTATAATTTCAAAAATATAGGATGACCTGCCCCAAATTCTCCTTCCTACATCTATTTCTAACTATTCTCATGACTCTACACAATTCTAGTACCACATGCACCTAACTTCTAACTTCTCACAATTTTTTTTTACAGTACAAATATTCCTCCTTTAACAACATACTTGGACATACATTAACAACTGCTTGAACTTATGACCTGCTACTCAGATTTACAGCCACTCCTATTGCTTTTTTTAGTTCTGTACATCTCATATATAGAGCCTCAATGTCTAGTTTTTTGTACACTATCCCTTGTTTATACAGTACCATAATTTTTGTTGATTATACCACACAGTACATTTCTATAGTTTTATGATGTTCTGAATTATGAAAATAAAAGCAAAGTTATCAAGTTGGCATTTCCTTTAACCATTTCTATGTTTTGAATATTGTAATTTACACACTCTACACAATTCCTCATTGAGCAGCCAATTCTTGCAATGACCTACTGGCAGGGATGAAATCCTGTTATTAAATGAGGAATTTCTGTAGTGGGGATTGAACCTAGGGCCTTTGCATTGAGCTACAATTTCTAGCTATCTGTCTGTCTATCTATTATCTATCTATCTATCTATCTATCTATCTATCTATCTATCTATCTATCTGTTTATTCTCTGTAAATTGCAAGTTGCTCAGGCTAGGCTAGAAACTGGTTCTTCTGCCTCAGACTTCCAGAGTGCTGGGAATATGGGCATGCACCATGACACCAGGCTCAAACCTGTTCTGAGGTCATACACACACTCACAACTCATTGCCCTTGCCTGGATAGTTTGTCCTCTTCCTCAATTGCCTTTTCCTCTTCCCTGCTACTCAAAACACAGTTCATATTCCACCTGTTCCTCTATCACTTCTAAAAGTAGAACTGAGTACTTTTTTTCTCTGTGTTCCCATTAACACTTGAGCTTAGCTTAGTGCTTATGGGTGCCATCTTGAATTGTTGCTTAATACAGTGTATCTGTTTTTTAACAATAGGAATAATGTCTTAATGTGTGCATGTCTTAACTCAGACTGTTGAAGCAATCATTTAGCTGATTTCTTTCATTCCACAATCAGTTGTGGAAATCTGGGCTTATGTTTTGTAATCACCTTTTTCCCCCAGAACAATTTATGTGTTTTTAATTTACCAACAATAGCAATAACCCAAAACTAGTATTAAATTCTGAAAATAATGTTGGATACCATGTTATAATTAGATGACTATGTAATCTACCTTGGATATAGTTCAGCATGTTGCTCACATTGGAATGTTAAATGGAAAAACAAGGAAATTAAAAAATGGTGTAAACTTGTAGAATATTAAGCTTCAAAGATTTTGTTTTTATTGTAATTTAGTTCATTCCTAGTATGATCCCCTGTACTTATCTTTCTTTCTCTAATTTCCTTGACTCTTATCTCTTGATGAGCATTACAAGTCAACTAAGATAAGGTAACCAAATACCTTATTGAGAACTGCAGATTTACAGCAGTACCACAAAATTAATAAATTAATTCCTTTCAGATCAACTTTTCATAGGTGAATTTTTATTTTGAGTTTCTAGTAGGTGGGTAGAAAACTCTTCCTTGGGAGGCACACAGACTTTCTTTGTAGATATCACTTTTCATGTAGAAAATTTCTCCAAAGACAAAATTCCTGGAATAAATGATAATAGAAAAGAAAGACTGAACAAGATTAACATAGAAAACTAATTTTTCCAGATCTGAAAGCAACCAAAGTGCCCTTCAATAGATGCTATTCAACTGTATAAACAAACTGTGGTATATTTATATAATGAAATGTAATTCATTATGCAATCATCTATGTGGCATCTATAAATAATGGAATGCTACTCAGCCATAAAGTAGGATAAATTGGAGACATTTCTAGCAAAAGGGATGCAGTTGGAAAATATAATGCTGAATAAAAAAAAACAAACAAGTAAGGTTAACAGACAAGGTTAAGTCTGGTATCTCTCACCTGAGTAAGGCAAAGAACACAGATTAAAAAGTACAGATAGAAGGAAAGAGGGAGATGGATCTTTTACAAATAAGAAGTGCTCAAAAGAGTAGGGAAGATGGGTGAGAAATAGGGGAAGTGAAAATATGTAAAGATATGCATGTACAGGAACCTAATTACCTCAATGAATGTAAACATTTTATGCCTTAAACCTGAGATAAGATTAATAATATCATCAAGAATGAAAATAGGGAGGTACAGGGTTTTAGCTCAGTGGTTCCAGTGCCTGCCTTGCAAACACAAGGGCCCAAGTTTGATCCCCAGTACAAAAAACAAATAAACAAACAAATAAGTACATAAATAAAATGGGGAAAGGAGAATTAAAGGAGGAGGAATGGAGAGAGAATAAAAGGGGAAGAGGAATGAAAGAGAATCAGGTCATGGAAACTAAGAAATCATACAGAAAATGAATCAAAGGGTCGGTTTTTTGAAACAATAAATAAAATCAATAAACCCTTAGCTAACCTTTTCACAAAAAAGGGAAAAAAGGCTCAGATCCATGCAATCAGGAATGAAAAAGGTGAAGTCACAACAGATCCAGCAGAAGTCCAGAGGATCATCAATACCTACTTTGAGAAACTGTACTCTAATAAAATGGAAAACACAGAAAAAATGGAAAGATTTCTAGATACTTATGAATTATCAAAGTTGAACAAAGAAGATGAAAAAAATTTTAAACACTCCAGTTACAATCAGTGAAATTGAAAATGTCATTAAAAGTTTACCAATGAAGAAAAGTCCAGGTCCTGATGGATTCACTTCAGAATTTTATATGACATTTAGAGAAGAACTACTGCCACTACTCTTTAAACTTTTCAATGAAATTGAAAGGGAAGCAATACTTCCAAATTCATTCCTGGAAACAAGTGTTACTTTGATTTCCAAACCAGAGAAAGATCCAACTAAAAAAAAAGACCTACAGGCCAATCTCCTTAATGAATGTAGATGCAAAAATCCTTAATAAGGTACTAGCAAACAGGATACAGAGGATCTTCAAGAAGATCATACATCCTGACCAAGTGAGATTTATTCCAGGGATGCAAAGATGGTTCAACATATGTAAGTCAATAAATGTAATACACTATATTAGCAGAGTCAAGGACAAAACACATATGATCCTCTTGATAGATCCATTCAACATCCATTCATGATAAAAATCCTGCCAAAAATTTAAATAGATGGTCTATATCTCAAATTAATAAAGGCTATCTATGAAAAACCAAGAGCAAACATCATATTAAATGGCCAAGAACTGAAAACCTTCATGTTAAAATCAGGAACAAGACAAGGATGTCCACAATCACCACTCCGTGATATAGTTCTGGAAACATTAGCCAAAGAAATTAAACAAGAGAAAGAAATTAAAGCAATAAAGATAGGAAAGGAAGAAGTTAAAATGTCATTATTTGCTGATACTCTACATAGAAAACTCAAAAAAACTCTGCCAAAAGACTTCTAGACTTAATTGACACTTTCAGCAGAGTAGCTTGGCATAAGGTCAATACTCAAAAATCAGTAGCCTTCTTGTACACAAATAACAGGCTCACTGAGAAATTATAGAAGCAACTCCTTTCACAAAGGCATCAAAAATAAAATAAGTATCTAGGAATCAATTTAACAAAAGAAGCAAAATACCTTTACACTGAAAACTCCAGCACTCCGAAAAAGAGATCAAAGAGGATATAAGAAAATGGAAAGATATCCCCTGCTCCTGGGTAGGAAGAATCAACATAGTGAAAATGGCCATACTACCAAACTGCTATACAGATTCAATGCAATGCTGATAGAAATTCCAACACTACATTTCACAGAACTAGAAAAAATAATGCACAAATTCATTTGGAACCATAAGAGACCTAGAATAGCAAAAGCCATCCTAGGCAACAGAGACATGGCAGTGGGTATAACAATTCCCAATTTTAAACTATACTACAAAGCCATTGTGATAAAACAGCATGGTTCTAGCAAAGAAACAGACCTGAGGATCAGTGGAATAGATTTCAAGATACTGAAACAACTCCAAACATATTCAGCTACCTCATCATTGACAAAGGAGCCAACCATCTTCACTGGAGGAAAGATAGCTTCATTAATAAATGGTGTTGGAAAAAGTGGATCTTAACCTGCCAAAGATTAAAACTAGACCCTTATCTTTCACCATATACTAAACTAAAATCCAAGTGGATTTAAGATATAAATATTAAAACAGAAATACTAAACTTGCTGGAAGATAAGTTAGGAAGAATTCTTGAAGACATTGGCATAGGTAAAGACTTTATGAACAAATCCTCAGTAACTCGGGAACTAGCAGAAAGAATCAATAACTGGGATTTCATCTTATTAAAAAGCTTCTGCACTACAAAAGAAACCATCAACAGAACTAAAAGACAACCTACAATGTCGGAAAAATTTTTTACCAAGTGCTCCTCAGAAAAGAACTATTATCTAGAATATATAAAGAACTCAAAAAAATCATGCCCCCCACATATAAAGACCTGATTCAAAAGTGGACATCTGAAGCGAAGAGACATTTCTCAGACAAAGATGTAAAACCAGCAAGTAAATATGTGAAAAAATGTTTCACATCACTAGTTATCCTAAGATGCAAATGAAGGTTTCACCTCCACCCAGAAAGAATGGCTGCTATCAAGAAATCAACCAATAACAAATGTTGGAGTGCTTGTGGGGAGAAAGGAACCCTTCTCCATTGTTGGTGGGAGTGCACACTAGTGCAACCATTGTGGAAATCAATATGGACATACCTCAAAGAGCTGGGATTAGAGGTTCCATTAGACCCTGCTATCCCTCTGCTGAGCATCTTTCCAAAAGAATTAAAAGAATCATATCACAGTGATATATGTGCACCTGTGTGGATAGTGGCACAGTTTGTAATAGCTAAAACTTGGAAACAGCCCATTTTCCCAACAGTTGGAGACTGGATAAAGAAGATGTGGTTTTTCTGTAAAATGGAATACTACTCAGCTATAAAGAATGAGAAATTAGAGTCATTCATAGGAAAATGGATACATATTGAGGATATACTCCTAAGTGAAATAAACGAGTCAAACATGTATAAATACCAAATCATTTCTCTGGTGTGAAAAACTATAATTTTCCCTAAGATCCTAATGGTATTATTGACAATGTCAATGAAATAGGAAGAAAGGGCCAAAGGTGTAGGGGAAATGGGAAGGGTAGGGGAAAGGAAATAAGGGAAAAGAAAAAAAATTGAGAAAATTTAAAAAAATGGAAATAAAGTATTTTTAAATAGGGAAGGGAGGAGGGGATGAAGGGAGGGCAGGGACATGGGGAAAAAATGAGAATCAAGACCTATCAGGCAAAGGTACAAGATCCCAATGATGAATGTAACTGTACTGTATACCTAAAATGTACCAATAAACTCAATGAGAAAAAGAAAGAAACAGGTTGTATCATTTACATGTAGTCACTCCCCAAGATGACTGTCAACTGTACTATAAATCTACACTTATAAATATAATAAAAAAGAAATGTTTTTCAGTAGTAAAGACAAATGAGTAATCCTGATCAGCTCTTCATTTCAGGACAGCAGTTGTCATGAATTCTCCATGGCAGTTGGAAAAAATAACAGCTCTAGCTACCAGAGCTGGAGGAGAGGTTGGGGCTGAATTTGTAAAGTCTCAGCAGTGGTTTTTGCACTCACCCACTGCTCCCACACACACTTATGGAGGGCCAATATGCCTAAGTCCTGGGGCACAGAAACAGTAGCGCAATTGGCATATGTTTGGGCCCTAAGATTGATATTAATCACCCTGGTTTATATTTTAAAGTATATCCAAGTTTAAGAATTCACTTTTTAAAAATATATTCATAAACTAATCCTAGCTAGATCTATGGTGTGCCTATACACTGTGTTAATATTTTTGTTTTTCCCATTTGAATTATTATTTGCCTTTAAAAAAAGTCAGGATTTTTTTTTTTTTTTTTT
>NW_022900919.1:38894963-38900768 GCF_012274545.1 Fukomys damarensis
AGTAATAATAATAATAATAATAATAATAATAATAATAATAATAATAATATTAACTGAGCAGAGCTGAGAAGTGGATGCCCCTATGAAAAGACACTCACAAATTATTTTTTCTGTACATCTTTTACCTTTTTGCATATGATCCATTTGGATATTTATATTCCTGTTTGTTCATTGCAAGCAAGAAGTTTTGATCTTTGGTCCATAACCTTCATCCTAAAAACCTTCCAATCTATTTCCATGACATTATGTTTTTAGTGTAAAACACCACAAAGAATAAACAGTCATAAATTATGATGCTACAGATATGTAGAACTGTAGCTACAATAGTAAATGTTATTCTAAATTTAAAAGACAGTGAATCATTGATGATGGGGGTAGCAGTAGAATCCATAAGATGAGTCCTATGCATGTTGGTTCAGACTAGAATTGTGAGATGTTGAGATTCCTTAGGTATCGGAAGCAAGAAAGAGAAAGAACAAAAATCCCTAACATCCTCAGTCTATGTAATGGGATGGGTACTTTAAACATACAGATGTAGAGATAAATTACTTCATAGTTGTATAAGCAATAAATAATATACTCATAGTGAGGATCATTAATTATACTTTGAAATTGAGTTTCCAGTGCCAGTGGACCATTCAGATAAAATGTTTATATGCCTTTAAAACTTGTACTTAAAAATCCAATATTATTTAAAATACTAGATATGTAATTCAAACTTTCTATAATGTAATTTATATAAAGAATTACAAAATAATACTATTCCTTATTTTTATAATCTGGGTATTCTAAAACCATTGACTATCACTTTATATCATGTGCACTTATTACTTTCTGGCTAAGACATCTTCCAATTTTTGAGATATGTGAGGATGGGCTCTCCCTTGACATTCTATAGTGGAGAATCCATGAAGTCCATCCTCCCTGCTCTGCCTGTCTTTTGCACGTGTATTTTAGAAGGAATATTACTGCACTGAAGTTGGAAACTTTCAAAACCTTATATAGAATTCAAAACATAAACACAATATCAGTAACTTTCAGAAATGTGTTTCTAATTATAATAGAAATTTGGGAGTCTTGAGTCAAGTTGAAACGAATGACTAATGGAGTTCACTTTGAATTCAGAAAGCAGCTCTGCTTCAGCGATCATCAGTGCAACACATATAGTCCATCTGGAACATTTCCTTCTTCCTAACGGGCCACTTCTTTCATTAACTGAAATGGTGCCTCTAGACTGTAATGAAAAATGGCAGCCACTATGTGTAGTGAACCCAAGGGAGACAAATCCCTGAGAAATCATAAGGCAAGTGGCACTTTCTGAAGAGATTGCTTCAGAGAACTCAACATGGCCCAGCACTGTCAAGCAGAAATTAATCGCAAATGAGAGCAACTTATTGTTTTTTGTAATGTGAGGGACTTTATTTGTTTTAGAAAACCATTGAATGAATAATTACTATCTTTGGAATTTTTCTACAGCATGAGTGAATATTACAGCAAACTAAGAAGATACTTTTCAAGTGATGATAGGTAGATAGAGAGTCTATATGTATTTATAAAAATATCTTCTGATATTTGATGAATGTATATATTGTGTCGTGTTCAAATCAAGGTAAACATATGTCTTACCTCAAAATATTGTGTTTTATGGTGAGATCATTTAACATCCTTATAGCTTTTAAAAATGTGAAATGCATTATCTATCATCATCCTACTGCATAGCAGAAAACTAGAATGTCATTCTTCTATCTAACTGTAAATTATTACTTATCTAGCTACCTTTTCTCATCCCTTCCTGCCCAGCGTCTAGTAAGCACTATTGTACACTCAACTTCTATGAGATCAATGTTTTGAGATTCTATATATGAGTGAGATAACTCAGTACTCTTATTTGTGTGCCTGGCTTATGTCACATAACATAGTGGTTTCTAGCTTCATGCATGTAACATGTCAAAAATGACAAATTATCTTCTTTATTATGATTGAGCAGTATCCCACTGTGTATATGTACCATACATTTTAATCCATTTCTCAGGTGATAGATACATTGTTTCCATTACTCCTTTATTGTGAATTAGTACTGTAACAAACATGGGAATGCAGAAGTCCCTACATATCACATCATATCATATTATATCATACAATAAGTCCCAATTATATATGTTTTGCCTGTACGAGCAAAACACCTGAAATACTGGAGAATTGGGAACAGTCAAGAGCAAAGGACAAGACTTGACCTCTAACACCCTATGTCTTACACCTCTGGCTGAAAGAGGAGAATTTCTCTGTGGGCTAAACTGTGAATACCACTGTGGACTGATAGCTTAAGGAAACATCTCTTATGGACTCCCATCTATTTTTTAAACCACTTCTCTGCTCCACACTCTGTATGGCTCTGGACATTGCACACAAATGAATGCCCGGAGGTCTGCTTCTGGGCGATACAAATTAACATAACAACAAATTGTAGAGCCTTTGACCAAGGTTTTCTTTGTAGGTTAGTCCAGGAGACTCAGCTCTATATTATAAGATGTAAATGAAATGACTGCTGAAAATTCATGAAGATCTGGATTCCATTTTCACTGCTCTGCTGGTTTGAGTCTAAGAAAATACCTGTTGTAGTTAGGTTAATTTCAAACAAGTCTACCTTCTTACCTTCATTAAGAATATAAACATTAACTTTTTTTTATTTTTTCTGTAATTACATTTTTGCAGTTTGGATTTGTGGCCCAGATGTTATAAACTCTCAGACTAATGACTTGGTACACAATTTTTAAATTCTCCATCATAAAATCTTAAAGCGTTGATGTGGTTCAAGCTAATTCAGAAAGCTTGTTAGCATCTCATTTCTATTGAAATGACAGCATAAAAGTGTTCAAAATGGAACAATTCCACAGTATTGCAAGCAAACAAATCCCTTCACAGAAAAGGAGGAGTTAGCGGTAAACTCAGATACTAACGGATTGTGTTTTGATGGACTACAGATAGGACCAGAGTGATGGATATGCTAAGTAAAAATGTTGTTAAAATTCTGATGAAAACCATAGTGCATTGAATTGAAAGTGTTCTTTCTAGCAGGAACTGAGATGTAAGTTGCCCAAATTTGAAAGTTCTGAGAAAAGAATAGCTTGAGGGACAGTGTTTTATGTATTGATTTTAAAGAAAACGATTGTTACTTTTGATCAGGGTTTGTTATTGTACAAAGAATGGATGCATTGTATATGTGAGTGACTGAGACAGGGATTGTGTTAGTGATTCAGGGTGCAGCCTCAATAGGCCAACACTATGAATTTGAGTACCAGCAGGTACAAGCTGTGTGCATGATAGGTAACTTCTGCATATCTGTGCCTTTGTGTGAAAAATGAAGGCAATAATAATATCAGTGAGAATGTTTTGTGACACAGAATAAATAAATTTAGATATACAAAGCACATACACTAGTGCTCAGCAACTAAAAAGCACTATATTATATTAGACTTTATTATTATTGTTAGAAAATTTATCTGAGTTCCTGGTTTCTCAACACAGTTGACCTCTGTACATCTCTGCTTTTGTGTCTGAAAGGAATCTCAAACTGATCACATCTCTGAAGAAATTAATAGTTGTCCTCTCAAAAGTAGGTCATGCTTCAGTTTTTTTCTCTCCCAGTGAATTAACCTCCCAAATTCTTTCCACTACTCAGAAATCTGGGATTTATCTCTGATACCTGCAGCAACCTCACCCCTAAATGCAGTATATCAGCAAATCCTGCCAATGTAACCTCCCAAATAGATCTCCAATACTTTCTTTATCTTTACCATCATCATACTATTTTAATCAATAAAATTTGTGTGTGTGTGTATATATGTATATATATGTGTATGTATATATATATATATATATATATATATATATATATATTTCATGTGCTACTCAATAGCCTCTTAACAAGGCTATCCCATTTTCTCTTAGCATTTTCTCATTTGGGGTAATGTAAGATTTTATTTCATTTGTAAATCAGATTGCCTAACATTTTCTTCTATCCTGTCTTCATTTAATTTATGTTCATTGAAGATTAATATCTGAATCTTTAAGCATAATTCACAAAATCTGGTCCCTATCTTTCTCACACAATATACCACTGACAAATCCCAACCCCTTTATTGAAAATTATTGAAGGACACTGGTGTAGACTTGGTCTAGAGTGAAAATCTTCAACCAATCACATCCTCATTTGTAAGAGTACACTTTATTGCTTGCTCAAAGCAGTTCTTTCTGAGACTCCTGTGGAAACTTCTCTTTTATAAAGTCATAGCAACTTGAAACTTATCTTCCCATCATTTATTATTGTATTGTATTGTCTTCATTTAATTAAAAGCAAAGCATTTATTTAAGTTTAAAGTTTTACAACTTTAAATGTTCCAGGTACTCATCATTAACTGCCATAGTCAGCATATTGCCTGACTACATATATACTCTCTATATAGAAGGCACCTGTAATTTTTTGAACAAATAAACAAATAAGCATGAATGGATAGATGGAATGTTCCCAAAAATTGCCAAAGGATTTTTCAAATCAACACATTCGACATAGACGATCAAATAAATCAGCAATGTACAAATGACGCATTATCACAGACACCTTTGAATTACTATCATATGGATAAAGAGACCAGGACCATGTGGTTCTATTGTTCACGGTGTCTTTTTAAAATTTATTTCTACCTGTCATTTTTGATTTACAGCTAATCTTTGTATATTGCTCTTGTATCCAATGACCTTATGCTAGATTCATGGTCTGGAAATTATTTTTATAAATAACATTATAAAATTTTCTGTTTATCTATTTCTCATCTCTCAATCATCTACCTGTACATTAAGAAATCTATGAAATTATTTATTTCATTAGCTAGATCCCTTAATAGAAAGCTGACAATCATGGTGACATTTGTAATCTTGCTTTTTTTCTAGTGAAGAGATAATGCTTTCAATATCTCACAGTGATGGGCTTTCTGTCAATAATTTTTATCACACTACAAACGTTTGCTTTTACTTATACATTAAGAGATATTTAAATTTATTAGTTAATGGTTGAATTTTACAAATACACATTTTACATCTATAAAAATAAAATAATTTTCCCTTTTTTAATAAGCTGGTTTGATTTATGATTATGAAAACTACATTTGATTTCTGAATTTTAATCTATATTTTCATGATTATTATAAAATATATGTAGCTGTACAGAGAAATAGATACACATTTAACCACATGCATACACAAATATGTGTGTATACATATACCTGAATTTAGTATGGTAAGGTTTATGTCTCTGTACATCTTATCCAGCAATTTTCATGAGAGGGAATTATCTGCAATTTCTAGATTAAAATATTTGCCAGTGTTTAGTATCAAAGTCTAGTGGGATGTACCGTGTACAGGTGCAGATTCCCTATGATGAGTGTTACCATTTTGTTGCCTAAAATGTACCAATAAATGTTTTTTTCTCTCTCATCAAATTTATTGGTACATTTTAGGATACAGTGCAGTTATATTCATTATTGGGATCTTGTACCTTTACATGACAGGTCTTGGTTATCAGTTTTTCCCCTTGTCCATGCCCTCCCTTCACCCCCTCTACCCTCCACATTTACAAATACTTTATTTCCATTTTTCATTTTCTCATATTTTTTTCTTTACCTTTATAAATTTTCCCCCACCATTCCCACATTCCCTACACCTTTAGACCTTTTCTTCCTATTTCACATTGTCAATCCAATAAATGTTTTGTTAGTACTTTTTTTTTTTTTTTTTTTTTTTCTTGGAGTT